>NW_004797925.1:201285-219944 GCF_000002075.1 Aplysia californica | reverse complement strand
CGCTTTGCATATCAGTCTGTCAAAATGATTTTTTTTTAAATATTGACAGTTTCAAAGAGATCTCCGTACTAGAAGTATTCTAAAATGTGAAGAATACGACCCCGGGGGTACAAAATGACCCTATGTCGTACGGAGAGGGTTAAAAACATGACATGTCGGCTCCTTCTTATTGCTGTCTTTCAGCCACACCCCAGATCTTCTGGTAGGAAAGATTTACTCCCAGCCTTCTCGAACCAGGACGAAAAATCTTGGAGGTGCTGTGTACAAGTTGCGCACGTTAAAGATTCCTTGGTGGTCTCAAATTTATAAAAGTAGGCTTCGGCCGCCACACGGGCAAAATTCAAAATTTCTTACCAACTGAAAATGTTTTATGTGTCCCGCGCCCTCATATGACCTTATACGGGTAGCCCACTTCGGCTGGATCGGGCCGATCGCCCGACTAAGTTGCCTGAAACTGAAAACGAACACGTTTGTTTTTGAGACGACCGAATCGGGTGATCGGCCCGATCCCGTCCGCAGTGAGCACCCCGTATTATTCAGTTGCCAGCACCGTAAAAAAAAATATTTTAAAACTACCCAAAAAAAACCCCAAAAAACTACCCAAAAAAAATAAAGTGTGCTACCATCAGCTGACGTGTTGGCAAGACCTCCCCGCGTCCTCTTGTCACCCACCACGCAATTATTGTATAACACGGCTGTCAACTAGAGGTGGGCAAATCCGGATAAATATCCGGATAATCGGATAATCCTCAATAAGGACATCATCCGAATTCAGACTCTTAACTCTCTTTCCTGACCCGTTTACCGAAGTTGGTGCACCCATTTGTTGAAGTGATGCTATTTGCTAACCCGTTTGTCAAAGTGGTTCTAACCCATTTGCCGAATCGGTCCATATCATATTACTTACCGACCGAGAGGTGCACTAACATATTATCCGGACTTTGCTAAAGCGACTAATTGCCCAGTCCTACTGTCAACCAACCTCTCCAAAGGCTAAAAAGATTTTTTAAAAGCAAAAATGAAAAGCATAATAAAGTAGGCTAGAAAACGAAGAGTGCATCAGCTATAAAATTATTTTTTTTATTTTTTTTTTTAAAGATGGCGCGCCAAGGCGGATCAACAAATAAAGCATGACGTCAGAGACTTGAAGGAAGGAAGGGGAGAGCACCACCCACTGTCGGCGGCGATCCTCTTACCAAATGTGAGGCATTGTGGTGAAATCAGGCGCTCGTCAAAATAATGGAATTGAAGAAACAGGCACTATTCTACCAATTTGACAATTTTTATCGAATTTTCGTTTTTTTGCTCAAAGTTTTTTGTGTCCATATAAAAACACATTTCCGAGTGAATTTCACAGGAAAACGTTGATTAAAGGCACAAAATATGAAACTTTATCGTTTTCAGGGACTCTCAAGCTTTTGATGTTTCCTAACTTTGGCGGCCATTTTTTCATTAATTTAACCACTGAAACCAGACTATCCCACTGTCTTCAATCGCTAATATTTCGACTTCTATTCAAGCTAAATGGATATCTATTTCATTGAAAGCAAGGCAAATGAATAAGCTTTCAACTGATATCAATAACGCCACATGCCCCAAAATTGACGGGCGACTGATTCCACCACGCTGCCTCTCAAATTATTTGCGGCATTGTGGTGAAATCAGACGCTCGTCAAAATAATGACATGGGGGAGAAAATTGAAAAACCCGACGTTTCCCTACCTGTTATGCAGGTTTTATCGATTTAACGTTCTTGTTTTGTTTTGTTTTTTGTCGCTGTGGTCGTTTTGATTGTCGTTGTTTGTTCGTTGTTGTTTTGTTTTTTTGGTTATTTTTTTTTGTTTTGGTTTGGAGTTGTTTTGTTTGTTTTGTTTTGGTTTGTGGGGTTGTTGTTGTTTTTTTTGTTTTTTTTTGGGGGGGGTTGTAGGTGGTTGGCGTTTTTTTGTCGCTGTTGTCGGTTTATTTTCGTGGGGGTTTTTTAAGTGGGTGGTTGGCGGGGGCTCTGGTGTGGTTTTGCCCCTTCTTTCCTATCAAACATCTGTCGTCCTTATCTCCCCTCCTTCTTTTTGTGTTTGTTACACTCTTGTAACTCTTCTATTCTTCGGCACTTATATGACCTTTTTGTGTTGCAAGTGCCGTAAAACTCTTACGAAAACGAAAACTTTGTTTTTTCGGGAATGGAGGTTGGGGGGGGGGGGTAGGGCTTTGACTTTTTATGGTCGTCTACGCCTGACGAGCCAAGGGGGAAAACCCTGTCACAAACTAGAGATTGTGTGGGTGCCAACAGAATTATAATAATAATGATTATTATTATAATTATTATTATTATATTATTATTATTATTATTATCATAACAATAAATAGCATTTGTATAGCGGATATCCCCGCTCAACAGCAGGCTTTATGCGCTTTACACTACTTTATTACCCCAGCAGACCATAGTACACTCCGAAACATTCTCAGCTTCCAGAGCATACAGTGCAGGCAGCTGATTAAGCGCTCAAACACTAACAAACTGACAAGATCTTTCGCTGTCTATAGCCGGGTACCCATTCCCACCTTGGTGAAGTGACGAAAATTTGTGTAAAGTGCCTTTCCCACGGACACAACGTTGGGCCCCTGACGGGATTCGAACCCACGACCTTACGGTTGCGAGTCCGAGAGCCTAACCACTAGGCCACCGACGACACATTGAGTATGTCTCTAGCTTAAGATTATTACTGTTTATATTGCTGCATACTTCTATTATCCATGATTGTAAGCCTGCGTGTGTGAGCCCGTGTGTGTGTGTGTTTGTGTGTGTGTATTTTTGTGTGTGTGTGTGTGTGTGTGTGTGTGTGTGCGTGCGTGTGTGTGTACACCAAACCAATGTGCCAGGATCTGGACAACAAAGATGTATCTTATCTTACTTTTTCTTATCTTAATTGTAAAAGCTTGTGGACTCATAACTTCATAATTGTTTGGCTGACGGTTTATTGTTATGTTTGTTGAAAGGAAAATCCAACAACAATAATCTACCAACATCTCGGAGAGCCCGTGTACAAGTTGCGCACGTTAAAGATCCATTGGTGGTCTAAAATCAATATGAGTAGGCTTCGGCCGCCACTCGGGCAAAATTCAAAAATTTCTTACCAACTGAAAATATTAGGTGTGTTCCGCGCGCTCATATAATATTACAAGCTGGGCCCCCTTTCGATGAAAGGAATGATCGGTGCTTTAATATCAACTACTAAAAGTCATTGGCCTACTATATTTACACTCTACTGGAATGGAGAAATAAATCTTGAGAGATGCAAAAAATTAGAAGGTCTAGATCTATACTCTCAAAACAAAATGCGCCTCGCGAAATATCACTTCCGGATTTTCTAAAATTACAGAGACAGAGAAGCGTCAACCTACAAAAGCGATCGGCGAAATAAAGAAATTTAGCTTTTTGCAGCAAAACTGTCTCAAAACTGAAAAAACCAAGGGCGCTATGATCTGGAGAACATCTTAAAGAATTTTTTGGCGAAAACCGCATGTCGATTGAAGTAGCCATTAAAAAGCCTTTTGAATAGCAAAATTCGGCCACCACAAATAGATAATAGATGCAGTTGCGAGCGCCGTAAAACACTTTACCAAAAAAACAAAAACAAATTTTTTTATCTACCAACAGTTGAACAGAAATAAATGCTGAGTTATGAGTCAATAAATGTTCAAAATTGATACCCCGTCACGATTTTCAGTTTGTGACCATGGTCGTTTCTCCCCTGTCTTCATTTATGTAAAAGCACATCCCTGGGTGCATTTTATTGGGAAAATGTTGATCAGATGCAACCATGCAATGTAAACTGTGTGTGGTTGGCGGGTGCTCTGGTGTGGTTTGCTTCTTCTTCCCTATCAAACGTCTAAAGTCCTTATCTCCCCTTCGTCTTTTTTGTGTTTGTTACTCTCTTGTAACACCTCTAATCGTCGGCACTTACATGACCTTTTGTGTTGCAAGTGCCGTAAAACACTTACTGAAACTAAAACTAAACTAAAGCAACGTTAAATTGCTTTTTCCACGGACACTACTGCTTCGGAAGTCACAAAACTTATGCGGCCATAATCTCACTGATTCTACCTCTGACACCAACAGGTGACCACAACTTTCTCCAATTATTGCAAATAATAATAATTGCATTTATATATTCTCAAGAGCATGCTCTATGCGCTTTACAACTATTATTACCCCAGCAGACCCTCGCTGAGAATACTCAGAAACATTCTTGGCTTCCGCGGAAGCATACCCCGACTACTATTTAAGATAGAAGAACGGGTTTGTTTGTTTTTTATCAATCTAAAGAAAGACGTATAAACATGCCTTAAGATTACACCAATAAATCCATGTCCCCAAAAGTTGAGAAGCACATGATTTTATTTTTTAATTAATTTTTTTTTTTTTTTTTTTTTGGGGGGGGTAAGTGTTTTACAGCACTCGCAACTCCATAACGTCACATGAGCGCGCGGGGCATATTAAACACTTTTCAGTTGTTATGAGATTTTGAATCTCGCCCCGGTTGCGGCTGAAGGCAACTTTTATCGATTTTAGGACCACCAAGGGGTCTTTAACGTGGGCAACTTGCTTACAGGAACTCCGAGCTATTTCCCCCTTATCCGAGAAGGCTAGGTGTTAGATCTTACCTACCATAAGATCAGGGGTGTGGATGAAAGACAGCAGTGAGAAGGAGCCGATGAGTAGCAGTAGAAAGTCTACAGAAAAGGTAAGGAGCCCAGAGGAGGGGGCAAAGCGGAGGAGGGGGGAGGAGGGGCAGAAAGTGGAGACGAAAGCAGACAACAGAATATGATTAGAGACCAGGAAAGGAGGTGGAAGCAGAACATTTTAGAGAAAAAATTTTCTTTCGCTGTCCGGATTCGAACCAGGAACCTATTAAATGAGAGGCAAACACCTTAACCTCTCGACCACGAGCCCCCCGTGAATGATTCTACCGTGTCATGACCCCAAATGTGAAGAATCACGGTGAAATCATGCGCTCGTCAAAATAGTCAAATCGAAGAAAACTGCATTACTCTGCTAGGGTAGCAATTTTTTTTTCGAATTTTTGTTTTCTGGCTCAACCTCTTTTAACTCCTTTTAAAAACACATTTCTATGTGGATTTTTACTGAAAAACGTCGATTTAAGGCACACAAAATATGTAAATTTTCAGTTTCCAGGGACTCTCAAGCTATGGAAGTTACCAAACTTTGGCCGCCATTTTCTCGCTAATTTTGCCTTTTGAAACCAGACGATCCCCACCTCCTTCAATCCCTAGTATCTCGACTTCTATTCAAGATAGAAGGGTATTATTTTCACCTAAAACAAGACAAATGAACAAGAATTCAGGTGATACCATTAACTCCAGACGCCCCAAAATTGACGAACGTCTGATTCCAACCGCGTGGTGACACCAAGCGTCTAGGCCAAAAGCGAGGAGCCTGTAGAATTACGTCCCCTGTTAGTTTTAGACGAGAGCTGATTCAGATCTTGGTGGCTAGGGTAGATCTAATTTGCTAGAAAGGATTATTTCAACTCTGCGCTAAGTTGCCTTCAACTGTGTTTTCTCTCAGAAAAAATATTAACCTTAGCTTAAGCCCAATCGTCTTATGATAAATCGGTTTTACGGCGCTCGAAACTGCATAAGGTCATAATATGAGCGCCAGAAGATTAGATGTTTTACAAGAGAGTAACAAACATAAAAAAGAAGGAGGGGAGATAAGGACAATAGATCTATGTTTGATAGGAAAGAAGAAGCAAACCACACCAGAGCACCCACCAACCACCCACGATAAATCGGTAAACGGTGTTACCCTTATAAGGTAGTTTGACATACCTCAATGTGCATCAAGCTAAATGTTTTCTTACAGCAGGATAAGATAAGATAAGATATATCTTTATTTTCCAGATCCTGGCACATTGGTTTGGTGCTTCACCACGTGCACACACACACACACACACACACACACACACACACACACACACACACACACACACACACACACACACACACACACGCGCGCGCGCGCGCAGGCTTACTATCCCATGCATAATATAAACTTTAGTGACATAACATTGAGCTTGTGTTTTTACCTGTATTTGTATCAAACACTGGCTTAGACGAACACAATCAGTGTATCCATACGACGAGGGGAAGTCTGTGCCACCACTTTCCAAAAAGAAAATTTACTTGTTAATCCGATCCGTACGTTTTGCATAGCAGTCTGTCAAAATGATTTTTGAGAAATACTGAAAGTTTCAAAGAGATCTTCGATCTAGATGTATTATAAAATGTGAAGAATACAACCCCGGGGGTACAAAAGGACCCCAGGGCGTACGAATAGGGTTAACCTCCTGGCCCCAATTACCCCCCCCCCCAACCTCCTCTTTAGGAGGTCAATGACGTAACATCCTCTCACTCAAACTTTAAATAGCACCCCACCATCTTTGGTTCACTCTGGTTAGCTTTAAATCTCATCTTTTTCATTTGTTTTCCCTTTTTTTATTTTTCGCTTTTCCTCGTTCGGGTCCAGAATTAATATAATTTACTCAAAATTCACCTCTATGACTGAGGGTGTTCGGTATAACAGACATTATTAAGAGTAAACCGGAGCTCACTAACTACCGAGCCATTTGAGCCCCAGTGACAGACTGTGGAAGGGGGAAATTCGTCGCTTTTAAGGACAAGCAGGCTAACCCAGATGTTGGGGGTTTCCAGAAATCTAGGACTACACCAAAAGCGGGCATTGCCCTACCAATAGGAGAAGTTTGCTTTCATTGGCGTGTATATTTGTTTGGTTATGGAGAAAACTCTCCTTGTCTTTTAAAACAACAGAACAAGTTAGTGTTTTAGCGCCTATAAAAGAGTGTTAGCACTGTATGCTTCCCAGGAAGTTGAGGTTGTTTCAGAATGCTCTCAGGTCTGCAGGGGTAATAGTATAGATTGTCAAGAGCATAAAGCCTGCTGTTGAGTGGAGATTTGCGCTATACAAATGCTATCTGCTATCTATTATTAACAAGGGTCCAAAATGTTTGGCTTTGATTTTCTGAAAACAGCATTTTTCGAGATAGCTCCCTTGTGCTTAAAAGCAACCAATTAGCGCCTGGACTTCTTTATAATCATTGTAACATCACGTCTTTGGTGGCTGATCCTGGCAGTGTGTCTGCCAAGCTAGGCCAAATACTTTGGGTGGGGATGGGGAGGAAGGGAGAAAGAAAGGGGGAGAGAAAGAGAGATATATAGAGAGAGAAAGAAAGAAAGAGAGAGAGGGGGGAGATACAGAGAAAGATAGAGAGGAGGAAAGAGAGAGAGGGAGAGAGAGGGAGAGAGAGAAAGAGAGAGAGAGTGGAGGGAGGAGGGGGGTGCGGATTTCTATCACATTATCTCCTATGGTTGCTCAAAATGTAAGGTTATTTTTTTACTTATCCCAGTGTCACTGAGTGAGATTAGGGAGGGGTGAGAAAAATGACAATTATGAATGGCCTTAAACTTTCTTATTCTCAAGTCCATTTGCGCAAATAATAATGAATAATGACTCACCAAAAGAAAGTTTAGAATCTTAGATATATTATATTTGTGAAAAGTCGTCACTTTTTGTCGCCTAAAACTTCCGAACCATTTTACTATCGAATTTGAAAAAAAACGGAGGTTCAGAACCATTTAAAGGATGCCCAGTTATATTATGGATTGTGAAGTCACTGTAGTTTAATTTTTGGTTTTTCATTTGTTTTGTTTACTTTCGTCTCCTGATACGGCATTGTAAACAAGTGAGGCTTCCGTTCACAAGCAGTGCGCACTGTTTCTACATTGACTTGACTATCGATTTTTTTTAATCCGTTCATCGTTCGGGTACCGAGCTAGTCTTAGATAATATACTCTCCTTACTTTCTCTTGCATATTGTCGCTTTTACACACAAGGGGGCTATCCCGAAAAATGCTGTTTTGAGAAAATCGAAGGTAAAGTTTTTGACTCTTGTTCCGTTTCTTTAAAAGACAAGGAGAGTTTTCTCTATAACCAAACAAATGTACACACCAATGAAACAATGCTTCACCTAGGTAGGGCAACGCACACTTTTGGTGTAAGTGAAGATTTCTGGAAATCCCCGAAATCTGGGCTAGCCCGCTGGTCCTTAAGAGCGACCATATGTGGAACAACGCGGTGAAATCAGGCTCTCGTCAATTTGTGGGCATAGTGCGTTGATGGTGTCTTCTTAGGCCTGTCCATTTTCCTTGTTTTGAGTGAAAATAATATCCATCTATGTTGAATGGAAGTCGAGATATGTGTGATTGAAGGAGGTGATGGTCATCAGGTTTCAGAGGGAACATTAGCGAGAAAATGGCCGCAAATGTTGCATTTTTTCTTTAGCATGAAAGTCCGTGAAAACTGAAAATGCACATGCCTTCTGTCTTTAATCAACGTTTTTCAGTAAAAATCCACTCAGAAATGTGCTCATTAATGGGCATGAAAGGTTTTGAAATAAAAAAAATTTAAAAATCGATAAATATTGCAAAACCTGCGGATCAATCTCTTGATTTTCATTATTTTGACGAGTGCCTGATTCCACCCCGCTGCCTCACATACATCCTCTGCTATCCGCAAAGAGCCGCCAACTCCGGACAAGTTAGCACACTCCGACGGCGAGGAATCACTGATCAACAGAGTTTCGCTTACCCCACATCCAATTACGGGCCTCCACATCAACACCGATGTCAAGGTAGGCCTACTTTTAAGTACTCCTTTAGCAAAGGAAAAAGTTAACCCTATCCGTACACACTAGGATTATTTTGTACCCCCGGGGTTGTATTCTTCACATTTTAGAATACTTCTGGTACAAAGATCTCTTTGAAACTTTCAGTATTTCTCCAAAAATCATTTTGACAGACTGCTATGCAAAGCGTACGGGTCAGATTAACGAGTAAATTTCCTCTTTGAAAGAGGTGGCACAGAGTTCTCCATGTCGTATGGATACGATAGTAAAACACGACGTACGAATAGGGTTAAGTGGTGGCACAGAGTTCTCCATGTCGTATGGATACGATAGTAAAACATGACGTACGGATAGGGTTAAGTGGTGGCACAGAGTTCTCCACGTCGTATGGATACAATAGTAAAACACGACGTACATATAGGGTTAAGTGGTGGCACAGAGTTCTCCATGTCTTATGGATACGATAGTAAAACACGACATACGGATAGGATTACACTTCTAAAGGAGCAAGATCTAGGATATATGACCCATGAGACAGGAGGAAGAAATCCGATTGCTGTGTGTGTGTGTGAGGGTGTGTGTGTGTGTGTGTGTGGGTGTGTGTGGGTGTGGGTGTGTGTGTGTGTGTGTGTGTGTGTGTGTGTGTGTGTGTGTGTTTGTGTGTGTGTGATGGGGTAGGATGGCGACTGACGCATTGTCATGTTGCACTATTCCATATTATTTCTCAGGGCGAACCCATCTCAGTCAAACTTACAGCTTCTGTAAAGTTACAACGTATTATTATTCTGAGCTCATTGTCTAATAAAGATAATAGATAGCATAATTATGTATAGCGCAAATCCCCACTCAACAACAAGTTCTAATTGCTTCACAATCTATGCTATTACCCCAGAAGGCCTGATAGCATTCTGAAACAACTTCAACTTCCTAGGAAGCATACAGTGCAAGCGGACATATATAAGCTCTAAACACTAACATACTGACAAGACCTTTCGCTGTCTATGGCAGGTTACCCATTCCCACCTGGATGAAGTGAGCTCAAGGACACAACGACATGGCCTCGGCTTGAACCTCCGAACCCGCAGCCTCACGATTACGAGTCCCGTAGCCTGCCCATTAGCCACCGACGCCACAGAAACTTAAACAAGTATGCCTTCCAACCAAAGAGTTTAGAACTACTGTAAACCCCTTGTTTCCAACCAGTCCCATGAAGCGATAAGCAGCACCTTCTGGTTGAGGCTATACCCTAACGTACCAAATCGCAGTTATCTGATCTTTCAATTCGTCTCAGAAGGATCTTCTCCCTTGAAAGATCTTTCTCATCGCCCAATGGTGCTAACATTGCCACAAATCACAAATAAATAATATGACGCTTCTATATTGTAACAACAGGCAGGTTTTATGGAAAGAGAATCAGAGGCAGACAGAGGGAAAAGACGCTGGACAGGTTGACAACATCGCTGGGAACAACAAGAACGACATACACCATCTCTGCTACGCAAGACAGAGTGAAGTGGGGGTCCATGATCGCCCACGCCAGTCGGCCAGGCACCTGATGATGATGATGGGGACGCTTCTGTAACTGTTTGCAGCTGAACACCCTTCAGCATAAGAAATATAATCACATGGCCAGTTGCTCATGGCGAAGCTCTTTAGAAGTAGCCTATTTAGCTTGGCCAACGTACTCACCCTTATATCATTATTATAACATTATTTTTGTGATACACGCAATCTTCAGTGTGAATGGCGGTTGTGTTGGTAGTCAAATTATTAAAAAGTGCGTGTTGCAATTTCCGTTATTTCACGATAAATACGTTACAAAAGGTATGCCATAACAAGCATTACTCGTCCACACACACTCGTAATTGCTATTGAAAAAATAATATAGCATAATGAGTGACTGGGGGGGGGGCTGTATTAGAACAAACAGAGACCCGTCCTACCAACAGGGGGCGCTGTCGTTTCTCCCTGTGGCACACTTTGCATACCTTCTTCCGCTTTTGACGCCAACCCGAAGCGTCATTAAGATCCTGGAGGATTTTTTTCCTAACCCGAACCCCAAAGCAGCCGGATTTAAATGATGTTCCGAGTTTCTTGTTCTCGTTCATTGACCTTTCTCCGCTCTCAGAAACCAGCCAATCAACGGGCCGAACGGATGCGTCACGTGAGCCCAATTAAATTCAAAGGGGTCTCAGGATGCGAGAGTTTGTTGAGGCCGCCCTGTCGCCCATTGTACCCGGATGTCGGAGCAATGGGAAACCTCAGAGCCAGCCGCACTTGTTTACAAAGGTTTCCCTCTTCGGTTTTCTTTTACGGCCCCAGAGGGCATTTTCTTACTTTCTTTTGTTGTCCGTTTTTATTGGATTGTTTTCCAGGGGCAAGGTTCTTTAGGGTTTTTAATCAGACAAGACAGAGAATGTCGTCTCGTCTTTTGGTTGGGTTTTTTTCTTCCTCTACTGATCTTACTTCATTTATTGTAGGGTTGTTTGTCAGGTATATAGGCCATATCGGAGACAGACGTTAAATTCCGTGCCCCGCCCCCTTTTAAATAATCCAACAATGTTGATACTTACTTTTTACTTTTTCATCCTCTGTTGCCGTTGGACTTAGACCCATACACAGATTTATACTTTGTTTTGGTAAGGTAGATCGAAACTTTATCTATTTGGCTAGCTAATATTATTATGTCCACCCATGTAGTATTCCTACTGCCGAACTAGTTGGGTCGGGTGTTTGAATGTCTCGCGTTGGACAAGTACGACAGGTAAATGTGAAGCCGGGTGGTGGAATCAGGCTCTCGTCAATTTTTGGGCATGTAAAGTTATTGGTATCATCTTAAAGCTTGTTCACTAGTCTTTATTTGGATGAAAAAAATATCCATTTATCTTGAATACAAGTCGAGATATTTGCTTTAAAAAAAGAAGGTATAGGTCACCTGTTTTCAGAGGTAAAATTAGCGAGAAAATGGCCGCCAAAGATTAGTTATTTCCTTAGCTTAAGAGTCCGTGGTTATTGAACATTTACATTTTTTGTGCTTTTAATCGACGTTTTTAAGAAAAAAATCAAATATAAGAGAGTTCTTTAATGGGCATGAAAGGTGTTGAGCCAAAAAACAAAAATTTGATAAAAATTCATTAACCTGTGCAAAAATGCAAGTTTCTTTGTTTTGACTATTTTGACGAGAGCCTGATTCCACCACGCTGCCTCACAAATGTATGAATCAGAATGTTTGAGAACCAAACGATGGATAGAAAATCAAACTCCATGTCACGGACATGTTTAACCCTGTCTGTACGCCATGGGGTCATTTTATACCCCCGGGGTTGTATTCTTCACATTTTAGAATACTTCTAGTACGAAGATCTAATTGAAACTTTCAGTATTTCTTTTAAAAAAATAATCATTTTGACAGACTGCTATGCAAAGCGTGTGGATTGGATTAACCAGTAAATTCTCTCTTTGGAAAGTGGTGGTACAGAGTTCCCCACGTCGTATGGATACGATAGCAAAACACGACGAGCGGATAGGGTTAATTCGTCAACGTGATTTAGGTATGTTTGATATACAGCATGGCATCAACAGCATCAAATTATGAACGGTAAAAATCAACCCCCAAATCAAAGGTAAATTGAGAAGTACACTTTTGCACTTTGTGCAAAGCCATTCTATCATTTTAATGATCATCAAACACCTTATTTTACCTTTCATTAAGATTTATACCACCTGAGCTATTTCTTCCTTATTCAAAACTGGGTGTGGAATGCTGCCTAATCTGTTGAGCATCGTGCACGAAAGGGTGCTACAGAAGTTTTAAAATAATATACTGTTGGCTTTTTAAAATCTCATATATACATACATACACTTAGCTAAAGAGCAGTATTATATTTCTATTGGCTCCATTCTGTTCATCAGATAGTTCATCGATCTTTTATGTAGTGATTTACATAGGAAATCCTTTCTTTCGAATTATAAGATGCATTTTTAGAAATAATCTTGTGATCCCATTAGCGACAACAAAAATCCAACAATACAACCCTCCCCCACAACAGCTCTAAAACATTTTGTTACTTTTTCAAAGTTTTGGCCAAAAAAAATACACCAAATATCTCGGGGGTGGTTGGCGAATGCTCTGGTATGATTTGCTCCTTCTTTCCTTTCAAACACCTAACGCCCTTCTCTCTCCTTTCTTCGTTCTTGTGTTTGTGACTCTCTTGTAACACCTCTAATCCCTGGCACTTATAAGGCCTAATTGTGTTGATCGCGTTGTAAAACTTTTTTTTTTTAATGATGATAATAATAATAATAATAATAATAATAGTAAAAATAATAATAATAATAATAATAATAATTGTAATAATAATGATAATAATAAAAATACAATGTATTAATAATAATAATAAAACGAATAATTATAGCAAAGCGAAGTGTGGAGAGAAGTTTTATCGAGTATCTCTGTCCTTGTTCTGGGTCGGAGTATCCCTCTCAACTCTGGTTAGCCCTGACAGACAAGGCCGTAGTCTGTTTTCTAACTAATCATCTAAATTGTGTCCATATTATGTTCATAAAAATAACTACAATTTAAACCAAAAAATACATATCTCCCTGGCAAGAAATGAGGACAGTAATCGATTCCGACTGGCTTTCTTGTAAACAAAGATCGTACATAACAAGATAGTTTTCTACTTTCATTGAGCGAAATTAGAAACGTGTACTCAAAATTCATTCACAAAGATCGTACATAACAAGATAGTTTTCTCCTTTCATTGAGCCAATTAAAAAAAAGTGTACTCAAAATTCAGTTGCGCCCTATTCGAAAAAGCGCGGACTTTGCAAACAGAGTTACCCTACTTGTGGGAAAAACAATAAAAGCGAAACTATCAAAATGTGAGGCAGCGTGGAGGAATCAGGCTCTCGTCAAAATAATCAAAGTGAAGAAACTTGCATTTTTCAACAGGTTTGTGAATTTTTATCAAATTTTTGTTTTTTGGCTCAGCACATTTCATGCCCCTTAAAAAACTCGTTTCTGTGTGGATTTTTCTGAAAAACGTTGATTAAAGGCACAAAAATGTGAATTTTCAGTTACCACGGACTCTTAAGCTAAGGAAATAACTACTCTTTGGCGGCCATTTTCTCATTAATTTTACATCTGAAAACAGGTGACCCCCACCTTCTTAATTCGCAAATATCTCTACTATTATTCAAAATAAATGGATATTTTTTTCATCCAAATAAAGACAAGTGAACAAGCTTTAAGATGATACCAATAACTCTACATGTCCACAAATTGACGAGAGCCTGATTTCATCACGCTGCCTCACAAATGTGCTATTCCTATTCTTCTTCTGGAGAAACGAAAGCGAATTTCAAAACAAAGACTGCGGCGCCATCTGAACCAATGCGCGGACTTCCGGGAACATTTTTTAGGCCGAGTGAACTACTATCTTGTTATACACGATCTTTGTTGTAAAGTTGCTTCAAACCAAGAAAAATTGGATTCCTCTTGAAGCACGTTTACCTTGTTGTGATCGTCGGAACACAGAGTGTTATTTACAGGATCGGACAAAGCCCAGAGGAAGACATTCATTACAATAATGCTCGCCTATTATCCCCAAGGCCGGCTAGGCTAATCTGCCGCCATTTTTAAAAGCATGGTATATGCAAGTTGAGCAATTAATTTTAGAAGAAAGACAATTTATCGGAATATTATTACAAGAAAACAAAGAAGAAGAAGAAGAAGAAGAAGAAGAAGAAGAAGAAGAAGAAGAAGAAGAAGGAGAAGAAGAAGAACAAGAACAAGAACAAGAACAAGAACAAGAACAAGAACAAGAAGATAAGAAAGAGGACGCAGTAAGTGCTAAAAAACATAATAATTTGATAAAAACTGATATTAAGCTACCGATCAATGCATAATATTCAGATCGGCCATGTCTTTCAAGTGAGAAATGATATTATAATCAATATTCAACATAGCGTGACCCTTATAATTTTTTGACTGAGCGCTCTTGGTGGATGAAGGGATGACATTCACGTTGGAACAAAATCTATGCCACAATGAGCACAGGGGGTCAAGAAAATGATCGATATTGAAGAGAACAATATCAACACGTCTTTAGTATGGTTTTTTTTGGTGTTTTTTTTTGGTAAGTGTTTTACGGCGCTCGCAACTGCATAAGGTTATATCAGTGCGAATGACACATTAAACGTTTTCAGTTGGTAGGAAATTTTGAAATTTGTCCGGGTGGCGGCCGAAGCATACCTTCATTGATTTCAGACCACCAAGGCATCTCTAACGTGCGCAATTCGCACACGAGATTTCCGAGATTTTTCACCCTTGTCCGAGAAGGATAGGTGTAGATCTTTCTTACATTAAGATCACGAGAGTGGCTGAAAGACAGCAGAAAGAAGGAGCCTAGGATTAGGAGTAGAAAGGTTAATATAGACGTCTTTCAGCATTGCAGGTAACCAAACTCTACGCCCACCCCTACTCCCACCCCAGTTGTATAATACGTCTTATCCTTAACCTTTATTTAACAAGAACAAATAATTCTGCTGTCCGAATTTAGATTAATTTAATTCTACAATGTTTAAAATTCTTATAAAAAAGACAGGTCAAGACTCTCTATCCTTAACTCTATTTATGTCTTTTGCAGTCAAACTGACGAGAAAAAAACAAAGAAAAAAATATCCCTTTTGAAACCACCCCCACGAACTCTCATTCTTTTTTTTTTTTCGTTCTTTCAACAAAAAGAATTAGCCCTGCCTCCTCCAGCCTTTTATCAGCACTTGCGTCCGGCCACATACAGTAGTCTCCCCTTGATCGGCCGTGATCATCAAGGGGCTCAACTCTGTGTGGGTTGTCGGGCACATCTGCTTATGACGCCCAGCCCTTGTCGACGTGCTGAACTCCGAGCTAATTACTGCAATAAGCAGCTTTGCTGGCGTTCCCTTTACAGCTAGCTGGAAAGTGTAGCGAAACGCGCCATCATTTCATGAGCGACTAATGAACAAAACAAACGCGTTCGGTCTTTTTAGATTCTCTTTGAAGCGGGGTTTTTTTTCATTTTATATTTTGTTTTGTCGTTGTTGTTTGTTTGTTGTTGTTTGTTGTTTTTTTTGGGGGGGGGTTGTTAGTGCAGTTATTGATCTCGGAATTGTCAGTGCTGCTAATAATTGTCGTTTATTTTCTATTTTGAGAGTTTTTCTGTGGGTTTTTTTTTTACCAAAATGGCGCTTTTGCCGAATATGTCTTTCCGTTATTCTCAATGCTTTTGAAAATGTAATGAAGCAAGTAAGTGAATGATGGCCAATCCAACGCCTCTTTCTACACTGTCAGGTTAGGCAGGAGGCATGACCTCCAAATGTAACGTCTGTTTCCATCAGGGCCAAGCCAAATGGGTTGGGAGCTTTGATAGCTCCACAAATCGTCCAAAGTTCAAGAGCACCCATACAGAGATTCGAACTAGGGTTATCCACTTTGTACTGTTAGTTGTCCAGAATGATTCCATTTTACTAAGGTACCGGAGCGCCATTTTGTCATTTTTACCAGAATGATGTAAATCTACATATTTTACTGATTCCTGTCTCACAGTAAGAGAATTTGTGAGGCATCAGGCGCTTGTCAAAATAATGAAGTCAAAGATATCGTACTTTTTTCTCAAGTTTGACTTTTTTTTCTCCTAATTTTCGTGGGGTTTTTTGGCTCAACACCTTATGTGAGGCAGCGTGGTGGAATCAGGCTCTCGTCAATTTTTGGGCGTGTAGAGTTATTGGTATCTTCTTAAAGCTTATTCATTTGTCTTTATTTGGATGGAAAAAAAATTCCCTTTATCTTGAAGACAGGTCGAGATTTTTGCGAAAGAAGGAGGTTGGAGTCACTTGTTTTCAGAGGTAAAATTAGTGAGAAAATGGCAGCCAAAGATTAATTATTTCCTTTGCTTAAGAATCCGTGGTAACTGAAAATTTACATTTTTTGTGCCTTTAATCAACGTTTTCCAGAAAAATCCAAACAGAAATGAGTTCTTTAATGGGAACATGCAGAAAAATGCAAGTTTCTTCACTTTAATTATTTTGACGAGAGCCTGATTCCACCACGCTGCCTTACAAATTTTGCTGATTCCTGTCTCACATGCACAGTAAGAGAATTTGTGAGACATCAAGTGCTTGTCAAAATAATGAAGTCAAAGATATCGCACTTTTTTCTCAAGTTTGACAATTTTTTTTCTTCTAATTTTGGTGGAGTTTTTTTGGCTAAACACCTTATGTGTCCATATAATACACATTTCCAGGTGAATTTTGCTGGAAATAGGTTGAGCAAAGGCACAAAATATGTGAGGCAGCGTGGTGGAATCAGGCTCTCGTCAAAATGATGAAATCGAAGAAAACACCAGTTTTCTCCCTGGGTAGCAATTTTTGTTTTTTGACTCAACACCGTTTATGTCCATTTACAAACACATTCCTTTGAGTATTTCAAAGAAAACGTTGATTTAAGGTTCAAAATATAAATTTACAGTTTCCATGGACGTCCCAGCTTTGGAATTTACCAAGCTTTGGCGGCCATTTTCTCTCTAATTTTACCTCTTAAATCAGGTGACCCCCACCTCCTTCAATCCAAAATAGCTTCACTTCTATTGAAGATGGAAGGGTAATTTTTCATCGACAGCAAGACAAATGAACAAGCTTGAAGATTATACCAATAACTCAATATGCTCAAAAATTTTTGAGAGCCTGATTCCACCACGCTTCCTCACATATGTAAATGTTCAGTTTTCAAGGACTCTCAAGCTTTGGAAATCACCAAACTTTAGCAGCCATTAGAAAATCTTCAGGTCTGTCCTGTAGGGAGCCGTAACCTTCTTAGTCCGGGTTGTTGATCCTGACAGGCGGGGTAGAGGCACGCCTTCTAAGTCATCGAAATTGTGTCTTGTATGTTTGTCACTCTCTTGTGAACTGCTCTTTCCGGGGTGTCTTGATAGTCGAAGCAGACTTTGTGCTGTTGAGGCTTGAGGGGTGAGCAGAGTAAGTCTGATTCCTCGTTTGGACTTCTCTGTTGACATCCACCCCTTTGCGCTCATATGATCTTATGCAGTTGAGAGCTCCGTAGAACCTCACTACTAAGATTAAACGAAATTATTTGTTAATTTTGTAACGGCTGGTGATGTTGTCGCAGTGATGATTAGAGTTTTTATGGCTTACCCAGGTTGTTGTGTTGCTGTTGTTGTTGTTGTTGCTGTTGTTGTTGTTTTTGTTGTTGTTTTTTTATTGTTGTTGTTATTACTTTTGTTGTTGTTGCTCTTGTTTTCTGTTGTTGCTGCTGTAGCTTTCAGAAATATGTTCTTATATTATTATTATTCATGTTGCTATTGAAGTAATAATATGATGCATCAGGTCTCCCAAAGTGTTAGAAAATCTCTTCCTTCGAATTACAAAGTTCTATTTGACATTTTCGGCTGTTTTGACATTATGAGATCAAAAACCAAATGTTCTATCTACTCTATCAAAACATGAAGATTATTCTGAGTCGTAATCAAGGTACTGAAAAAGAAGTGCATTTTAAAAAAAAAGCTTGACATGACATTTTGTGAAATTGGAAATCTTTGACGTCAAATCTTTTTTAAACTACGTACTGGGGAGATATATTTTTGTAATTTTGAGGAAGCAGTATATCTTCAACTTTCCAAGAGAGTTTCCGTTGCCGCGAACGCAAGATAAAAACTACAATATGTAAAACTAAATAAAATAAATTCGAAAGACAAAAACTTTCTCTAAAACTCTATGACAGAGTATCGAAGATCGCTTTCATGGCATAATATATATATTTTTTGTAATTGCTACGGGTATTATATCTTATACAAAACGGAAATGTACGTGACATGTAATTCAAGCTTTTATTCCGACATATTATGGGGTGGGAGGGGGCCATTGTGTGTGTGTGTGTGT
>NW_004797925.1:197233-200596 GCF_000002075.1 Aplysia californica | reverse complement strand
CCCCTTCCCCCACCCCTTCCCCCACCCCTGACGTCAGATTAGTGCTAGTTTTAGTAAAGTTTTAGGACACTCTAAACACAAATATGTCATACTAGCTGGGGCCCCCTTTCGATGACAGTCATGGTCGGTGCAATAACATCAAAACTTAATTGGTAAAAGAAAGAAAACATGAGGCTAGATCTATACGATCACACACTTAAAATAGTGCTCAGTACTGCGCGACAATGCGCGATAGTATCGAACGGAAGTACGACTTAAAATAAACAAACCTGGAGGATTTTCTAAGATTACAGAGACAGAAGCGTCGGCCTACAAAAGCATTCGGCGAAATAAAGAAATTTAGCTTTTTGCAGCAAAACTGCCTCAAAACTGAAAAAAACGAAGGGCGTCATGATCTGGAGTATATTTTAAACAATCTTTTGGCAAAAACTGCATGTCGATCGATGCAGCCATTAAAAAGCCTTTTGAATAGCAACATTCGGTAACCACAAATAGATAATAGATAAGTTCCTTACCCCCCCCCCTCTTTTATCCCAGGGCGGTGCCACTGACTGAAGTGTCTTTAGGCCATTCCCAAAGGTGGGGACATTAACTTGTTCTTATGCACAGTAGAATTGTAAATGGGCTGATTCAGCAATGTCCTGCTCATAACTGTGCTGAACTACAACAGGAAACAGCTGCTTTTTTCTTTCCTAATCCTTATTATTGTCATTTTGTCCTCTACATCCTTTGTATGTTTGTCACACTCTTGTGACCCACTATTTCTGGGGTGCCTTGATAGTCGAAGCAGACTTTGTGCTGTTGAGGCTCGAGAGGTGACAGAGTAAGCCTGATTCCCCGTTTTGACTTCTCTGTTGACATCCACCCCTTGGCGCTCATAATTATGACCTTATTATGCAGTTGCGAGCGCTGTAAAACTTCCATTAAAACTAAAAAAGACTAAAAACTAAGTTCCGTATACTAGAGGCATTGTTAGAGGGTGACCTACAAAGAAAGGAAGGAGGAGAGATTATAATAATAAATAAATAAAAAATAGCATTTGTATAGCGCATATCCCCGCTCGACAGCAGGCTCTTTGCGCTTTACACTATATTATTACACCAGCAGAGCGTAGAACACTCTGAAACATTCTCAGCTTCACGGGAAGCATACAGTGCAAGCAGCTGATTAAGCGCTTAGACACTAACAAACTGACAAGATCTTTCGCTGTCTATAGCCGAGTACCCATTTCGACCTGGATGAAGTGAGGAAAATTCGTGTAAAGTGCCTTTCCTAAGGACACAACGATCGGAGCAGCTGATTGCGCTGGGCGTTTTAACGATCGTATAAATTGCGCGCGAATCTCAAGTTTGTGTTAATATGTTATATTTTTTTAATAATCGGAGTTTTTTTTTTAATTCACTTTCATCTTTATTCTTTTACTCATATCAAGGAACATCCACATAATAAATATATTTTCAAAAGTGTAAAAATATACAAATTAAAATTAAAATCAAAATTAGAATTAAAAGTAACATATAAAACTGAAGAGTTCACAAGAATGATACAATTATACGATCGTTAAAACACGCATCGCAATTGTAACATTTCCGGACAATTATATTGGATCGTCACAACGCCGATCGGCAAATAGCGCAGAACAGATGTTGTCTAGGAAAGAAGGAGGAGTACACCACAGAGAAGAGAAAAAAAACAATGGTGGGGACCCAAGCCACATCGTTACATTCGTTGCGCTTAACCCTACCCGTACGTCGTGTTTTACTATCGTAATCATACGACGTGGGAAACTCTGTGCCACCACTTAACCCTACCCGTACGTCGTGTTTTACTATCGTATCCATACGACGTGGGGATCTCTGTGCCACTACTTAACCCTACCCGTACGTCGTGTTTTACTATCGTATCCATACGACGTGGGGATCTCTGTGCCACTGCTTAACCCTACCCGTACGTCGTGTTTTACTATCGTATCCATACGACGTGGGGAACTCTGTGCCACCCCTTTGTACGCTTTACATAGCAGTCTGTCAGATTGGTTTTCTAAAAAATACTGAAAGTTTCAAAGAGATCTTCGTACTAGAAGTATTCTAAAATGTGAAGAATACAACCCCGGAGCTGCAAAATGACCCAAGGGCGTACGGATAGCGTTAACTTTCCACTGCATGTTTTTGAATAGGCGTGACCTACAGAGCAGATGAGGATGACATTTGGTAAAATAATAACAATACGTATCTGAAAATGAAATTGTATAAGTTTAAACCCCTATCAACACTGGTAGATTATTTAAGAGGCGAGACCTCCGAGTTTAACGTCCATCTCTGAAACGTCCGAGCCAAGTGGGAAATTCGTCTGAAGTGCCTTTCCCAAGGACACAACGTCGGACCGAGCTGAGGCTCGAACGTCCGAACCCGCAATTTCTGGATTACGAGTCCGGTAACCTAACAACTAAGCTACCGATACCACTCTATACGTACCTAACGGAGCAGAAATTCTGTTTCAGACTGTATATAGATCCGTCAGAATTTTTAGTACATTTTGGCACCTTGTAAAATTCTTATTTATCATCACAGTCCTTTGAAAAAAATTGAGCATGATCTCAGTATGTGTGTTTAATGATTTTACAATTTTCATTAAAAATACACTGATATTTCTAGCATTTACGTGACGTAAGAAAAAGGGGCCTCAAGCCAGCCCATTATGCATTATTTTGACGTGATAACACTATTAAAATTTCAAACAACCATAGTGGGTGGTTGGCGGGTGCTCTGGAGTGGTTTGCTTCTTCTTTCCTATCAAACATCTATCGTCCTTATCTCTCCTCCCTCTTTATTGTGTATGTTACTCTCTTGTAAAACATCTATCCTTCTTGGCGCTCATATTATGACTTCATGCAGTTGCGAACGCCGTAAAACCCTCTACTATAATTTTTTTTAAACAACAACCATAACTCAGTTGTTTGTCTGCGGATTTTGATAATTCTTTCTGTTTTGCCTAAGTCTTACCACCGAGTAGCTTTCAAATAAACTTGGTAATTCTTTTTATTTCTGACATTTGAATGTTTCGCCCGTGGTACCTAAATAGTCATAGACTGGCCTGAATAGTCATAGACTGGCCTGAATAGTCATAGACTGGCCTGAATAGTCATAGACTGGCCTGAATAGTCATAGACTGGCCCGAATAGTCATAGACTGGCTTAAATAGTCGTAGACTGGATGCAGATTCGTCAGAATTTGTAATTTTAAGATCCTGTCGCAATACAGAGATAGACCATCCACAAGAGGTCAGTTTTGCAATCCCTCATTACGCCGTTTTCTTTGGCATTTCCTATTTTAACTTTAATTGAGTTTGTTGGAGGCAGGGAGC
>NW_004797925.1:188723-195575 GCF_000002075.1 Aplysia californica | reverse complement strand
CTCCTCTCTCGGTACTTGCAAGGGCTGGGCAATGAGTCGCTTTAGCAAAATCCTGATAAAATTATGTTAGTGCACCTCTTCGGTGGATCAATGTGCTATGAACGGCTTCGGAAAATGGGAAAGAACCACGTCAAAAAATGGGTGCACTCACTTCGGCAAACGGGTTAGGAAAGAGAATTTAAGAGTCTGGATTCGGATAATGTTTCATTGAGAATTATCCGGTTATTCGGATAGGTTAACCGGATTTTGCCCACCACAAGTATTTGCAAAACCTGGGCGATATGTCGCCCGACACTAGTTGGCAATTTGGAAGTTTTGGTTGGCAGTGGGGAGTGGGATCAGCTGGATAGTGACAGGTACCTGGATTATTTGGTCGCTTTTAAGTACAAGGGGGCTATCCTGAAAAATGCTGTTTTGAGAAAATCGAAGGTAAAGTTTTTGCCCCTTGTTCAGTTTCTTTAAAAGACAAGGAGGGTTTTCTCTGTAAGCAAACAAATATACATGAAAAATAAAAACCAAACTTCATCTGTAGGTAGGACAATGCTCACTTTTGATGTCGGTCAAGATTTCTGGAAAACCCCGAAATCTGGGTTAGTCCACTTGTCCTTAAAAGTAACCATTCAGTGCCCGGCTAAAACATTAAGGTACATGTGTGCAGTATGAAAGTATTAGCCTCTTAAAGATGGAAAAAGGTGGGCGCTGGCTATAAAATGGTTGAAAAATAACCACTCAGCCATCGGATTAATGATTGCAATTAATGCATGAAAAACCTTATCTTGTACTTTCTCAAACTTGTTTTTATTCGAGTGGATAAATAATAGAATAATAGACGTAACGTGGCTTTTCACAGTGAATACGTGGCAAAGAGCTTTGTTGTTTGGGATTTTTTTTATTGTTTTTTTCTTTTTTGCAAGTTTCACATTTTCCAGCGCTTGTGTCGCAAGCTGTTATCAGATCGTGTGTTCAAAGCTGCGACGTGAAATACCTTGTCATGCTTAGCATAACCAAACTACTGAGAATTTCTCGGTCTGGGAATTCGATGTAGAGGAAGTCAAATAATAATCTATTATCTATTTGTGGTGGCCAAAATTTGCTATTCAAAAGGCTTTGATCGATATGCGGTTTTCGCCAAAAGATTCTTTAAGATATTCTCCAGATCATGACGCCCTTCTTTTTTTTCAGTTTTGAGACAGTTTTGCTGCAAAAAGCTAAAATTCTTTATTTCGCCGATCGCTTTAGTAGGCCAACGCTTCTGTCTCTGCAATTTTAGAAAATCCGGTGCGGAAGTGATATTTCGCGAGGCGAATTTTGTTTAGAGAGTATAGATCTAGATCTAGACCTTCTAATTTTTTGCATCTCTCAAGATTTACTGCTCCTTTCCAGTAGAGTGTAAATATAGTAGGCCAATGACTTTCAGTTGATGTTAATGCACCGATCATTTCTTTCATCGAAAGGGGGCCCAGCTAGTAATATGGTGCGTCGACAACATGCGTGTTTTATTATGATCAAGTTTTGTGTGTGTGTGTGTGTGTGTGTGTGTGTGTGTGTGTGTGTGTGTGTGTGTTTGTGAGTGTATGTGCGTGAATATATGTGTGTGCATGTGTGTATGTATGTGTGTGTGTGTATGTGTGTGTATGTGTGTGCATGTATGTATGTATGTATGTATGTGTGTGCATGTGTGTATGTATGTGCGTGCCTATGTGTTTGTTTGTTTGTTTGCTTGTGCTCAAGGAAGAACATTTCCGTATGCTGGACTTTGACCAAGTCCACTGCTCATCAATATTGAATTCGTTTAATTAGTCCTAACCAATTCTCTAGGTACCATACCATGCGCAAGGACAACAGGCTATCCCTGCCAATTTCCTTTTGATACGTCCTTGAGTTCTATATCCATTTCCTGAGCACAAACTTTTTCTTTTTATTTATTTTTTCTAATCAGGGAGGCAAGCTATTGTTGTTTGTTAGTGTTTGAGCGCTTAACCAGCTGCTTGCACTGTATGCTTCCCGAGAAGCTGAGAATGTTTCTGAGTGTTCTATTGTCTGCCGGGGTAATAATATAGTGTAAAGCGCATAGAGCTTGCTTTCGAGTGGGAACATGCCCTATACAAATGCCATTTATTTTATTTTGTTGCTGTTGCTGTTTCTGTTTCTGTTGTTGTTGTTGTTGTTGTTGTTGTTGTTGTTGTTGTTGTTGTTGTTGTTGTTGTTGTTACTGTTGCTGTTGTTTTTGGCGTTCTTTTTTATCACCACTCAAGCCGACGGACAGACTTACAAACAGACACACAGACAAACAGAAATATAAAATAATACGTGAATGTCCCTTATATCTGTTAACGTAACTAAATTCCGGCCATGAAAAGAGAGGTTGGTGTTTAAAAAAGGATTTACCATTAACGACGGTAAACCTAGGTACACTACGTAACAGCTTAACCCTATACGTACACCCTAGGGTCATTTTGTACACCCTGGGTTGTATTCTTCACATTTTAGAATACATCTAGTACGAAGATCGTTTTGAAACTTTCAGTATTTCTAAAAAAAGTCATTTTGACAGACTGCTATGCAATACGGACTGCACCTTATGTATTTATTACCATATTTATTATTATTAACTAAATTCCAGGTATTGAAAGGGACGTCGGTGTTCATTGTGATAATAATTGTTATCTAAGGCCCCAGAAAAAATGCCAGTAAAAGTTCTAGGAATACTCGGAAAAACGTGAATCGTAGTTCCTAATACTCTAAGAGTTTAATATTTTGATACTTCCGATCAGATTAACGAGTAAATTTCTTCTTTGGAAAGTGGTGGCACCGAGTTCCTCACGTCGCATGAACTATTGTAAAACACCATGTACGGTTATAGGGTTAAGTGGTGGCACAGAGTTCCTCGCGTCGCAAGGCTATTGTAAAACACGACGTACGGTTAAAGCGTGAATCGGAGTTTCTCCAACATGTAAGAGTATATTTACGTATGTTCAAAAGTTCAACTACATCATGCATCTTTTACACTGATCAGGGTGTCGTTTGGCCATTCCCAAAATAGGGATATTAATATGTTCTTATGCACTATAGAATTGTGAAGGGGCTAATGTATCAATGTCATGTTCATGCTGTGCTGGAACGACTTAGGGGGACTGCTGCTTTTGCTTTCCTCATCCTTACTTTCATCGCTTTTTCCTCTACTTCTTTTGAATGTTTGTCACTCTCTTGTGAACTGCTATTTCCGGGGTGCCTTGATAGTCGAAGCAGATTTTGTGCTGTTGAGGCTAGAGAGGTGAGCCGTGTAAGCCAGGTTCCACGTTTGGACTTCTCTGTTGATCTCTACCCCTTGGCACTCATGTGATCTTCTGCAGTTGCGAGCGTCGTAAAAACTTACTAAATCTAAAAATCTAACTGGTCAAGGCCACTGCTCATAGACATTTCATTAGTCCGGACCAATTCTCATGGGATTGTATCGTGCGAAAGTCAAAATTAATTCCTGTTGATTTCCTTTTGATACGCCCATGTGGTCTTCTTAGGTTCCCCCAAGGGCAACCTGTTTTCTTTGGGGGGGGGGAGGGGTTGAGTGAGACAGATGTCAGGTTATTGTTGTAGTTGTTGTTGTTGTTGTTGTTGTTGTTGTGATGTTATATTTGTTGTTGTTGCTGTTGTTGTGTTTGTTGTTGTTGATGATGATGATGATGTTGTTGTTTTTGTTGTTGTTGTTGTTTTCGTTGTTGTTGTGATGTTATATTTGTTATTGTTGCTGTTGTTGTGTTTGTTGTTGTTGATGATGATGATCATCATGATGATGTTGTTCTTTTTTGTTGTTGTTATTGCTGTTGTTGATGATGATGTTGTTGTTTTTGTTGTTGTTATTCTTGTTGTTTTTGTTGTTGTTGTTATTGTTGTTGATGAAGCACTTTTTTATCACCACTCAAGCTGTCAGACAGACTGGCCGACAGACAGACAGACTAATTACTAGAGAGACAAGGAGAGAAATGTGGCGGGAAGGGGTAAGAAACAGTTGATGTTTGCCAGATAAGAATATTATTTTAACGGTCATGCTATGTGTGTTTATTTTGTGCTCAGAAGCTGTTAAAAACAGCTTTCGCTTCCCTCCACTGCAACATAAATACAGCACAATACGGACTGCACCGTATATATTTATTACCATATTTATTACCATATTTATTATTAACTAAATTCCAGGTATTGAAAGGGACGTCAGTGTTCAATGTGATAATAATTATTATCTAAGGCCCCAGTAAAATGCCAGTAAAAGTCCTAGGAATACTCCGAAAAACGTGAATCGTAGTTCCTAATAATGTAAGAGTATAATATGTGAGGCAGTGTGGTGGAATCAGGCTCTCGTCAAAATAATCAAAATGAATAATCTTGCATTTTTCCGCAGGTTTGTGAATTTTTATAAAATGTTTGTTGTTTTTTTTGCTCAACACCTTTCATGCCCATTAAAGTGCTCATTTCTGTGTGGATTTTTCTGAAAAAAGTTGATTAAAGACACAGAAAATGTAAATTTTTAGTTATCACGGACTCTTAAGCCAAGGAAATAATTAACCTTCAGTGGCCATGTTCTCACTAATTTTATCTCTGAAAACAGATTACCCCTACCTCCTTCTTTTGTAAATATCTCAACTTGTATTCAAGATAAATGGATACTTTTTTAATCCAAATTAAGACAAATGAACAAGCTTTAAGATGATACTAATAACTCTACAAGCCCCGAAATTGACGAGAGCCTGATTCAACATGGCTGTCTCACAATTGCGAGAGAGAGAAGGAGAGAAATGTGGCGGGAAGGGTCAAGAAACAGTTGATGTTTGTCAGATCAGAATGTTATTATAACGGTCATGCTATGTGTGTTTATTTTGTGCTCAGAAGCTGTTAAAAACAGCCTCTCTTCCCTCCACTGCAACATAAATACAGCACAATACGGACTGCTCCGTATAAATTTATTACCATATTTATTACCATATCTATTATTAACTAAATTCCAGGTACTGAAAGGGACGTCGGTGTTCATTGTGATAATAATTATTATCTAAGGCCCCAGTGAAAATGCCAGTAAAAGTCCTAGGAATACTCCGAAAAACGTGAATCGTAGTTCCTAATAATGTAAGAGTATAATATGTGAGGCAGTGTGGTGGAATCAGGCTCTCGTCAAAATAATCAAAATGAATAATCTTGCATTTTTCCGCAGGTTTGTGAATTTTTATAAAATGTTTGGTTTTTTTTTTGCTCAACACCTTTCATGCCCATTAGAGAACTCATTTCTGTGTGGAAGTTGATTAAAGACACAGAAAATGTAAATTTTTAGTTATCACGGACTCTTAAGCCAAGGAAATAATTTACCTTTAGCGGCCATTTTCTCACTAATTTTTATCTCTGAAAACAGATTACCCCTACCTCCTTCTTTCGTAAATATCTCAACTTGTATTCAAGACAAATGGATATTTTGTCATCCAAATAAAGACAAGCGAACAAGCTTTAAGATGATACCAATAACTCTACAAGCCCGAAAATTAACGAGAGCCTGATTTCACCACGCTGCCTCACAAATGTCCTAGAAATACTCCGAAAAACGTGAATCGTAGTTCCTAATAATGTAAGAGTATATTATTTTGATACTTCCGACTACTTGCATCTTTCACTTTTTTTATGTTTTATGCTCTCGCAACTGCATAAGGTCATATGAGCGCGCGGAACACACCTAAAATTTTCATTAGATAAGAAGTTTTGAATTTTAGCCCGGGTGGCGGTCGAAGCTTAGTCTTATCGATTTTGGACCACCAAAGAATCTTTGATCTGTGCAACTTGCACACAGGACCTACGAGATTTTTCGCCCTTTTCCGAGAAGGCTAGGTGTAGGTCTTATTTACTATATAATCAGGGGTGTGGTTGAAAGACAGCAGTAAGAAGGAGCTAAGGAGAAGCAGTAAAAAGGCTGCAGAAAGAGTCAGGAGCCCAAATGAGGGGGCAAAGTGGTGAGGGGGTGGGGACAGAAAGTGGAGACGAAAGCAGAAGACAGAGCATTGTTAAAGAGCGGGAAAGGATATGAAAGGAGACAATTTTAGAAAAGAACGTTTTCTGACGCTCTCCGGATTCGAACCCGGGACCTATTGAATGCGAGGCGAACACCTAAACCTCTAGGCCACGAGAGACCCTTCTTCAACGTTGATCAAGGCCACTGCTCATCGACAATTAATTCGTCTTGACCAATTCTCCGAGGACAAAATCACGCGCAGGTCAAAGGTTAATCTGGCCGGGTTTGGTTCGATTCGTCTTCGCTGCCTTCTTCCCACTGCTCAATCAAGCACACAAGATTGGTTGAATATTATGTGGGGACGCTATTTTACTGATTAATTTCCGGGGTTGGGGTGGGGGGGGGTCTGTGTGAGGTTAGACCTAGGAGGTGCATAAACTATTTCCGAACGAGCATACAGGGGTTGTAATGACCTCTGCTGAGACCCCTCGTGACTAAAAGAGGATTACAGACAAACCAATAGGATTGCATTTATTTCGCGTTTTTATCGATGTTGGTACTTTCACGACTTGACGGTGGTTTGAGAGGACACGGTTCAAATCTCCAAAGTTGCTTAAAATAAGTTATAACATGTGAAGCCACGTTATAAGAATGTCTGATTTCAGAACCTCATAGGCAGTGTTCTGTTCTGAGCTGTCTTCAAGAAAACATCAATTTGTTGCACCCAAGAAAAAGGCGTACAAAGGCACCCTGAGAATGTCTGTCTGCCTGTCTGTCTATCTGTCTGTCCGTCTGTCTATCTGTCTGTCTGTCAGTCTCTCTGTCTGTCTGTCTGTATGTCTCTCTCTCTCTCTCTCTCTCTCTCTCTC
>NW_004797925.1:176976-186107 GCF_000002075.1 Aplysia californica | reverse complement strand
ATAATAATAATAATAATAATGATAATAATAATTGCATTTATACAACGCATATCCATGCTCAAGAGCATGCTCTACGCGATTTACAACTATTTTTACCCCAGCAGTGATCGTCTGAGAACACTCAGAAACATTTTCAGCTTCCGAGGAAGCATACAGTGCAAGCTGCGGATTTCACGCGCTCAAACACTATCAAACTGACAAGATCGTTCACTGTCTATAGCCGGGTACCCATTTCCACCTGGGTGAAGTGAGGAAAAGTTGTGCAAAGTGCCTTTCTCAAGAACACAACGTCGGGCCCCTGACGGGATTCGAACCCACGACCTTACGGTTGCAAGAGTCTAACCCCTAGGCTACCGATGATGGACGTAGTGAAATGTCTGGAACGCAAGACAACCACCTGAGAGATGCGATTTCTTAGGAGAGCCGTCAACAAAATTAGACGGGGCATGATCAGAAACACCATAATCAGAGAAATGAAGGGAACAACACCTGTCCTCCACTACATTCAGAGGCAAACAATCAGGTGGTTCGGACATCTGATGGCACGCATGGTACCGCGCCTACTGGCGAGTAAAGCGAACTACAAAAAATATATATATAAGTGTACAAGCCAGTTGAAGACCAAGGAAGACCTGGATCGAGGGTGTGAAGGATACCCTGAAAACATAGAACATCCACCGAGGCAGGCCATGCAGCTTGACAGAGACCGAAAGCTTTTTCTCCTCTCGAAGCCCTAGATGGTACCAGATGAAGGATAAAGATCAAAGCAGAAGAAGGACATAGAGAAAACATCAATTATTGTCGCGTCTGCAGCAGTCAAAAGGTACATTTCGAATCATCATACACGTCATGTAAGACACAGGAATTTATTTAATTGCAAGCATACTGAAGTTTGCTTTTTGAAGATCCAGGTAAAGGAAACAGATTTGTAGGTGGTAGGCTGGTGCTCTGGTGTGGTTTGCTCCTCTTTTCCTATCAAACCATATCTATCCTGATTTTTATATGTTTTTATTACACTCGAGAAACATCTCTAATCTTCAGCACTAATATGACCTTTTTGTGTTGCAGGTGCCGTAAAACTCTTACGAAAACGCAACGAAAATAAAAGAAACGAAATCATTAGGAATAACGAATTTATGCTCCTTTTCTTAAGCCCCCACCCCAACCCTCACCCCCGCCCACGCCCCCCACCCCACCCCACCCCGCAAAAAAACACATCTTTGAATGGGCACGCCCTTAAAGAGTTAAAGCCTTGTTTTGCAATACATTATGTAGGTGAGCGATACGAAAATGTTACTCTCCTAATTGCTCGCTTTCAAGGACAAGCCGGCTGAACCAAAATGCCGGGGGCTTCCAGAAATCTTGACCTACACCAAAAGTGGGCATTGCCCTACTTATAGGAGAAGTTTGGTTTCATTGGTGTGTATACGTGTTTGGTTATAGTAGAGAAAACTCTCCTTGTCTGTTAAAGAAACTGAACAAGTGTCCGAAAAGAAAGCATTTGCGTGGTGATATTTTTTTTGTCCCTTTAAAACAGAGTTAAGTCCAAATGTGAGGCAGCGCGGTGGAATCAGGCTCTCGTCAATTTTTGGGCATGCAGAGTTATTAGTATCATTTTAAAGCTTGTTTGCTTGTCTTTATTTGGATGAAAACAAAATCCATTTATCTTGAATACAAGTTGAGATATTTGCGACTGAAGAAGGTGGGGGTCACCTGTTTTCAGATGTAAAATTAGTGAGAAAATGGCGGCCAAAGAATAGTTATTTCCTTAGCTTAAGAGTCGGTGGTAACAGAAAATTTACATTTTTTGTGCTTTTAATCTACGTTTTTCAGAAAAATCCACACAGAAATGAATTCTTTAATGGGTATGAAAGGTGTTGAGCCAAAAAGCAAAATTTTATTAAAATTCACAAACCTGAGGAAAAAAAAGCAAATTTCTTCACTTTGATTATTTTGACGAGAGCCTGATTCCACCACGCTGCCTCACAATTTATAATTCCATAAGCTAAGAACAAAAATGTATCATACAAATTCGAAACGTTTTTTAATACCAAATGAGCTAACTCACTCGCTTTCCTCGAACATTGTTTTGTTTTTTTAATTTTAGAAAGATTTTCGCGGCAGTTGCAACACAATTAGGTCATTTAAATGTTGAAGGTTAGAGCTGCTACCAGAGAGTAAGTGACATACAAATAAAAGAAAGAGGGGAGATAACTGTGGTCGATGATGAACAGAAAAGAAGGGGCACGCTACACGAACGCTCCATCAAAAGGGGAGTGAAGAAAAAAAGGGGAGAGAAGTGAAGAAGGAGAGATAGTGGCGGTAGGTGATGGATAGAAAAGAAGAAGCAAACCCACACAAGTGTGCTCATCAATAAGAAAAGGAGAGAAGGAAAAAAAGGAGAGAAGGAAAGAAAGAGAGAAGAATAAAGGAGAGAAGTAAAGAAGGAGAGAAGGAAAGAAGGAGAGAAGTCAAGAAGGAGAGAAGTCAAGAAGGAGAGAAGAATAAAGGAGAGAAGTCAAGAAGGAGAGAAGTCAAGAAGGAGAGAAGTCAAGAAGGAGAGAAGAATAAAAAGGAGAGAAGGAAAGAAGGAGAGAAGAATAAAAAGGAGAGAAGGATAAATAGGAGAGAAGTAAATCAGGAGGGAAGAAAAATTGAAGAAGAAAAAAAGGAGAGAATTAAAGAAGGAGAGACGAAAAAAGGAGGGAATGATAAAAAGGAGATAAGTAATGAAGGAGAGAAGAAAAAAAGAAAAGTAAAGAAGGAGAGAAAGAAAAAAAGGAAAGAAGTAAAGAAGGAGAAGAGGGAAAAAAACGGAGAGAAGTAAAGGAGGAGAAAAGATAACGACGATAAATGCAGCAGCACTCAATAACCGTAATCTTATTCTCCCTCAAACTCCCCCAAACTCTCGCCTGTCAGTGCCTCCCTTTAGCTTCACTCCAAGGAGGTTATAAAGGTCCTTGGTTCACTCTCCCTCCCTCATATAGAGGTGGGCACAATCCGGATAATCTATCTGAATAACCGGATAATTAGCAATGAAACATTGTCCGAAGTCAAACTCTTAACTCACTTACTTTCCTGACCTGCTTGCCGAAGTGGGTGGATCCATTTGTTGAAGTGATGCTAACCTGTTTGTCGAAGTGGTTCTAACCCACTTGCAGAAGCGGTTCTATCATATTATTTGCCAAAGAGGTGTATTAACATATTATCCGGATTTTTGCTAAAGCGACCCATTGCCCAGCTCTACCCTCATCCCTAGCCTATTCAAAGTACCACCAAGAGAAGCATCACTAGATCTAGCCTGAGCTAGAGCTACGCAAAGAGTCGATTCCGGAACCGATTCCCACAATTAATACAACGGAAGTAAAGTTCCATCTCCTTTTTACGTAAACCAACGGTTGCCAGTTATTTTTATCATTAAAATCTTCTTTTTTTAAAAGAAGTTATTTTTGAAAAATAGAAGTTGGTGCTTCGTAGTGTTCCGAAATCAAGGTTATCCTAAATCCTGAAGATGTTCGGATTCAACCAGGTAACCACGGGCAAAAATCCCATAATTAGAAAGTAAGTAATTGGGTTCGGAGTCGATTCCTACGATTCCTAGCTTTTAAATAATCGGGAACCTAGCCGCCCAGCACTACTGGGGTAACTAACTAGCCTCCACTCCTGAGGCGATTAAAGTAACGAGATGAGGATAAATCGTTTAAGGTCCTCGTTCTTGCTCGCCCCGTTGGTCTGAGGATTTGATCGCACACACAACCACTCCTACAAGTCACCCCCCCCCCCTCCTAACACACTCACACACACACACACACACACACAAACACACACACACACACACACACGCGCGCGCGCGCACACACACACACACACACACACACACACACACACACACACTCACACACACACACACACACTCACACACACCCACACATACACACACACACACTCTCTCTCTCTCTCTCTCTCACACACACACACACACACACACACACACACACACACACACACACACACACATCCCTTCCCATCCCACCCACCCCCTCCCCTGATTGCTTTCCCCATGCTCGCCCACCCCCAACCCAGTTCCATCCCTCAATTTGTTCTCCAATCCCCCCCTCCCCCTCCCCCCTCTCCACGTTTTTTTCCATTCCCACCTTCCATTTTTTCATATTCAGAACCACAATCACTTATGCATAAATAAAAAGTGTCAAAAGGGTGATCAAAAACGGTGGAAGAATAGGATAGATGGAGCAAAAAAACGGGGATGAGAAGGGGTGAGGGGGGGGTGATATTAATGATGTATTACTTTTGACGTAGATCATGGATCTCAAATCAAACTTACACGGACACCGCTGGGGGTTGTTAGAGTCATTGTTTTCTTGAGCCATGTCTAGTAAAGTACCCTCGTGGTTAGGCTCTCGGATTCGCTACCGTAATTAGAGAATCCTGTCAGGGGCCCGACGTTGTGTCCTAGGGAAAGACACTTTACACGAATGTTCCTCACTTCTCCCGGGTGGGAATAGCTTAGCTATAGACAGAGAAAGATCTTGTCAGTTTGATAGTGTTTGCTGCTTGCTCTGTAAGCCTCCCGGGAAGCTGACAATGTTTGAGAATGTTCTACGGTCTGCTGGGGTACTAATATTATAGTGTAAGGTGCATAGAGGTTTCTGTAGAGCGGGGGTATGCGCTATACAAATTGGGCTATTTATTATTTTTTAATTATCATTTTCCATTCCCGCCTTATATTTTTCCAGAACCAGAACCACAACCACTTATGAATTTTTTAAAAAGTTTCATAAGGGTTATCAAAAGCGGTGGAACGATAGAATTAATGGAGTGAAAAATATATATATTAAAAAACAGGTTGGGGGGGGGTTGGGGTGTGTGGGTGGGTGGGGGATGAATATTAATGACGTATTACTCTTTGTCGTAGATCATCATTATCATCATCATCCGGTGCCTTGCCGACTGGCGTGGGCGATCATGGACCTCCACTTCACTCTGTCTTGCGTTGCAGCAATGGTGTATGTTGTTATTGCTGCTCCTAGCCACGTTGTCACCTTGCCCAGTATCTTTTCCCTCTGTCTGCCTCTGCCTCTCTTTCCACCAAACTTGCCTGTTGTTACAATATTCTCCAATTCTTCTTTACGCATTGTGTGTCCGAAGAAATTTGCCGGTCGCTTTCTTATATTCGTCATAAGCTGTCTTCTATAATTTGCTTCAACCAAGACTTCTTCATTTGTTTTTCTAGCTCTCCATGGGATACATAGCATGCGTCTTATGAACCACAACTCTGTCGCCACAATTGTTCTTTCCAGCTGTTTATTGATTGTCCACGCTTCGCACCCGTATAATAGGATTGGCTCAATGTAACTTTTCAGTACTCTTTTTCTCGTTTCCAGTGACAGATCGATGTTTGTTAATATCTTTTTCATCCTGTGGAAGGTTTCTTTTGCTTGACAAACGCAGCTTTTAATTTCGGTGTGACATTTACCATCTGATGATATAACGGTCCCCAGATATTTAAAATGTTGTGCTTGCTTGAGGGTGGTATCATTGATTTTGATATTGTTTGTTGGGGTTGGAGCTTTTCTGCTTATCACAATTGTTTCGGTTTTCTTGATGTTTAGGTTTAAGCCTATGTTGTCACTCTCTTGTACGATGACATTTAATAGATTCTGCAGGTGTTCTTCATCTTCTGCTATTAGGACCAGGAGTTCAGAGGTGAAGCGTCTATATAATCAAATAATCACTGCTTCCCTTCCTAATTTTGAAACATTGCCGCAGTCAAATTCACCCATAGACGTAAACCTCATAAATTAAATGTAAAAAGACGCTCATAATCAGCAATGAACATTATGCCTAACATTCAAAACGGTTTCATTGCCACAGAAATAGCCTGTTCACCCCTAAAGCGCCACTCCATAAGCAGTCGCAAGCTTTGATTAAGTAAGCCTACAGTGAGACTGGAAGAGTCTAACAAAAGAGTTGAAGGGGACATGTGTGCAACAGTCAAAATTGTGTTATTGCCACATATACCCTGTTCAACCCTTTTGGGCCACAGTTATAAACAGTCACAAGCGCTGATTATGTAAGCGAAGTATAACACTGGTCAAGTCTACCTCACAGATGTAAGGGGAACCAACTCCTAATACTGAGAGTGCTTGTTTTTTTCCCTCGACTTTTTACCGTCCTATAATCAGATCGTGACCTCGATTATGACACCGGCTCCAGGCCGCGAAACACTAGACAAAAACAGCCAAATGTAAAAAAAATAATAATAATAATAATAATAATTGTCATTTTCTACCAAAGAGTTTAGTCTCCCTGCTCTTAATTACTGTAGTACTGACGTCTCTACTTCTTTGCTTTGTGTTTGTGTATTCACATCTAAAGATAAATTTAGGCCTAATTTCGTTGGAATAAATATTAAATGAGATACTTTCCCGATTATTTTAGCGGTTGAACATTCAAAGAACATGAATTCAGGATTTGTTTTCATTCACAAATCAGTGCTCCCGCCTCGAGTAGAATTCTTGTGTGATATCTCCAGGCCCAATCTGGTCCCATCTCACTTTGATTACCCTGTCAAACAAGTCAGCCTTCGCCCCTGGGAGGTTGTCGTAGATCACGGATCTCAAATTAAACTTACACGAACACCGCGGGAGGCAAGAGTCAATGTAGTAATGTATTCTTGGGCTATATCTAGCAAAGCATTTTCTACATAAAACAAGGTTTTAATGGGGAGTGATTAAATGTGAGCGAGATTTTTTTTCATTAAAGCTGTTGTTGTTGTATTTTTACCCTCTCCGTACGCCCTAGGGTCATTTTGTACCCCCGGGGTTGTATTCTTCACATTTTAGAATACTTCTAGTACGAATATCTCTTTGAAACTTTCACCATTTCTGAAAACATCATGTTGACAGACTGCAAAGCGTACAGATCGATTAAGAGTAAATTTCCTCTTTGGAAAGTGGTGGCACAGAGTTCCCCACATCGTATGGATACGATAGTAAAACACGAGGTACCAATCTTTACTAATAGTCATTACAAATGATAGCATAAAAATCGAATGAAGAATATTATGATTTATTCCCAACTTTAGGCTCTCAGTTCTGCTTGTTGTTCGTCTAAACATGGTGCCGTACGCGATATTTCTTTTACCATCAATGAAACTTTAAACAATGTGTGAAAAGGCATTTTAATATCAAGGCCTCAAGATATGCAATGCTTTGCCAAGTAATATCATCACCATTGCCTTTCTCTCCCTGCACCAGGGTATAGGCCATGGACAAACACATTCCACCTTTCTCTATCCTGGGCTAGCCTCTTGATGTTATTCCATGTCTTCCCACTTTTCTGTACGTCGATGTCTGTGATTCTTCTCCAGGTTCCACGAGGTCTTCCCCTTGATCGCTTGCTTTGTGGGTTCCAATCCAAAACTTTCTTTGTTATGCAGCTGCCTGACTTCCTGAGAGTATGTCCAATCCATCGCCACCGTTTTCTTCCTACCTCATCTCTGATTGAGATCTGTCTTGTTTTCCTTAACACTTCCACATTGGTGACCCTGTCTGTCCACCTGATCCTCCGTAACTTTCTTAGATAACTGTTCAAGAAAACCTGTATCCTCTTTACGCAAGTCTGTAATGCCAAGTAATTTAAGAGAGATCAAATCCTTTGATTCATTGAGTTATCAACTGAAGTTTTCAGATTAAGTAGATGAGCATTTGGAGTGATTTTCTTTCTCGTCAGAAAAAAACTTTTTATGTTACTGTTGTATTGTATTGTAAAGCACTTAGAGCCTGTGTACTTTAATCGGAGCTGAACGCTATATAAATGTCTTTTACTGTGTATTATTATAATTATTCGCAGGGTTATACAAAAGCAGGAGATACGTAAATTTACACTGTAATGTAAGTCCTTTAAATTGCCAAATAACCGATTTCAATAACCTTTCTCATAAGAACACAACTTTTTGTGTTACTGTTGTATTGTATTGTAAAGCACTCAGAGCCGGTGTACGTTTATCGGAGTTGAAAGCTATATAAATGGCTTTTATTGTGTATTATCACAATTATTAGCAGGGTTATACAAAAGCAGGAGATACGTAAATTTACACTGTAATGTAAGTCCATTAAATTGTCAAATAACCTTAATGGGTTTACGAAAGATAGAGACAAGAGGAAGACAGAGAGGTGAGGCGGTCTTGGTCACACAGAGAAAGATACGAGAGATAGGGTGAGAGCAACAACAAAAAGGGTAGGGGGGGGACACCGAAACAGAGAAAGGTGGAGGACGAAATAATTTTAAAAAGTAGAGAAAAAAAAACGTGAATAAAAGAAGGCGTGGAAAAAATACAAATTATCGGAGACCATCAGCCGGAGGTGGGTAGAATAAGAATGAAAATCACATTACGTTTCTATCGAATTCCGATTGCAGCTTTATTGGAGCTAGAGTCTCGTAATTGAGTTGCAAGGCCAATAGAAAGAAGACCTAGCTAACTGGAGGGACAGGGCAAGGGACAGGGCACACAAACAAGACTTGTAGTTAGAGCTTGGCGAAGAGTCGATTCCGGAACCGATCCCCGATTGATGCTACGGAACAAAAGTTCCGACTCCTTTTTACGAAAACCAACGGTTACCAGAATCTTTTCTTTTAAGAATTTCTTTTTGAAAAATAAAAGTTGATGTTTCATAGCGTCCCAAAAATCAAGGTTATCCTAAATCATGAAGATGTTCGGAGCCAACCAGGTAACCACCGGAAGAAATCACATCATTAGAAAGTAAGTAATTGGGTTCGGGGTCGATTCCTACGATTCCAAGCTTTCAATAATCAGGAACCTAGCAGCCGCCCAGCACTACTTGTAGTACGGGAGGGGTAACCGACTCGGGCTCTGAGAGCGCTTACGGTGGTGAACCAATAAGTTCTGCTAGACAGAGGGGATGCGTGCTTGTGGATGTCCGCACAGCCAATGCTTCCATCCAACATAATAATCTGTTTTTCACCTTAATCCCCTTAGACGGAAACTAAATGTTGTTTGTTTTGTTTTAGTAGAGGTTTTACGGCGCTCTACTAAAACAAAACAAACAACATTTAGTTCTTTGATAATTTTGTTTTCTTTTGCGTCTGAG
>NW_004797925.1:173843-175766 GCF_000002075.1 Aplysia californica | reverse complement strand
GGAGGGGGTGGGAGGGAGGGAGGGGATGGGAGAGGGTGAGAGGAGATAGGAAGGGATGGGAGGATATGGGAGGGGGTGGGAGGCGATGACGTTTCTGTTCTTTGCGTTTGGCGCGTTCTTCTTCAAATTCAACAACCCCAAAAGCAACTCCAGATCTTATCGAGACTGTTCGGTCCTGAGCAGCCTTTTTCCGTGACGGGCAATGACGTCACGACCTGTGCTTGTACTTGATTAAAGTGAGAGAGGGTGGGCGGTTGGCGGGCGCTCTGGTGTGGTTTGCTCCTTCTTTCCTATTAAACAACAATCGTCTTTATCTCTCCTCCTTCTTTTTTATGTTTGTTACTCTCTTGTAACACCTCTAATTTTTGGCACTGACAAGACCTTATTGAGTTGCAAATGTCGTAAAACTCTTACTAAGACTAAAGTGAGGGAGGGTTGTGCAAGATCGTCAGCATCACAAGCTTCTCTCTGTACATCTGAATCCAGTGGCATGACGAAAAAGCAGAAGCAGCAGGATATGGGCCCATAGTGCGGTCAAAAATGCATGGCGCAACATATTGTCAAATATCTCCTTTACTATTGAACATAGATTCTCAAACATAGGCACAATGACTTATATCAATTTGTCTTAACTGATGAAATATTTTTTCAAACACCTGTACTCTGTATTCTAGAAAAATTCCTTCTTAAATACTAATAAAAAGCCCCTGTGGATGGTTTCTACAGATTTTTGAAGGTTTACAGCTGGGACAATACCGTTTTTAAAGCATGTCCGTCATTTTTTTCTAATTGCGACTTTATGCTTATTGAACGCATGTTTTGAAAACCTTTAGTGCAAAAAAGTGTTCACTATAACATTAATTTCTTGTAACAAATTTTGCCATTTATGAAGAACAGTTTGTTTTTTTTTAATCTAGCTTCAATTATTGTGGAAAATATGATTAAGTTAAGACAAATTGACACAAACTGCAGTGCAAAGTATGGGTGACATTGATTCATCCGATAAAGAGATATTTGAGGATAAGTTGCGCCACGAATTTTTGTCAGCACTATAGATGCGGCAGCCGCTGGCCAGAAGTTTGTTCATGTCTCACTGTACCCTTGCCGGGCTCCTTAGCGATATTCTGCTTAAAGCTGTCTTCGTGGCCCATTGAACCACCCCAGTGGTTTTGTAACGTACGTGCAGTCTGCCTGAACCAACCTCCAGATTAAACGAAGAATGTAACAACTTACTACGACACGAAGATCAACATCAACAAAACAGAGACAATGAAAGACTGTGAGGCAGCGTGGTGGAATCAGGCTCTCGTCAATTTTGGGGCATATAGAGTTATTGGTATCATCTTAAAGCTTGTTCGCTTGTCTTTATTTGGGTGAAAAAGATATCCATTTATCTTGAATACTAGTCGAGATATTTGAGATTGAAGGAGGTGGGGGTCACCTGTTTTCAGAGGTAAAATTAGTGAGAAAATGGCCGCCAAAGATTACTTATTTCCTTATCTTAAGAGTCCGTGGTAAATGAAAATTTACCTTTTTTGTACCTTTAATGAACGTTTTTCAGAAAAACTCACACAGAAATTAGTTTTTTAATCGGCATGAAAGGTGTCGAGCCAGAAAACAAAAATTTGATAAAAATTCACAAATCTGTGGAAAAATGCAAGTTTCTTCACTTTGATTATTTTGGCGAGAGCCTGATTCCAATACTCTGTCTCAAAAGTAAGCAGAAAGCCAGAACCACTCAGGATACACATCAACAACAACAGTCTCAGACAGGTCCAAGAATTTATGTACCACGGACGTATATCCACGTAGGATGGACGACTGAACAGAGAAATTGAAACTTGAGTACAAAAGGCCAATAATTTTAGTTACCAGCTTGCTCCACTACTGACACATCCTAACATCCCCATGACAACAAAGCTC
>NW_004797925.1:167826-173629 GCF_000002075.1 Aplysia californica | reverse complement strand
AGGGCACAAATGATGTCATGCATCATATCCAACATCAAAGAATCAAATGGTTCTGACATCTCCTACAATTACCAACACACCATCCAGCACAACGTGCCTACATAAAAAACATTCCATAGCAACAAGGCTAAAGGGCGACCGAGAATTACTTGTTTAGATGGAGTCAGGGAAACATTAACCACCCACGGCGTCCCCCTGACCCAAGCTCTCCAGCTGACGACAGAGAGACGTTTCTTTCTGCCCGCGGCACCCAGAAGGGTATAAGCGGCGGATAAAAGTAAAGTAAGTAAGTCTGCCTGAACCAGCCTCTTAATTATAAAACATCACCTGTACTAGATTGTGTCCCGACCCGGTTGAATCAGGCGCTCGTCATTTTTGGAGCATCTGGGGCTGTTGGTATCATCCTAATAAAGCGTGTCCATTTGACTTGCTTTCGGTGAAAAAATATCCACTTATCTTGGATACAAGTCCAGATATTGGCGATTGGAAGAGATGGTGGGTCACCTGGTTTCAAGGGTAAAAGTAGCGAAAAATATAGCTTAGCTATTCCCTTGGCTTGAGAGTCCGTGGAGACTGAAAATTTACATCTTTTATGCCTTTATTCAGCGTTTTTCCGTAAAATTCACACAGAAGTATGTTCTTCAATGGGCGTGAAAGGTATTGGGCCAAAAAACCAAAAAATTCTATAAAAATTCCAAAAACCTGCAGAAAAATAACAGTTTGTTCACTTTCATTATCTTGACGAGCACTTGATTTCACCACGGTGCCTCAAATATTTTTAAAGACAACAATGTGGGTAGTTGGCGGGTGCTCTGGTGTGGTTTGCTTCTTCTTTCCTGTCAAACATCTGTTGTCCTGATCTCCCCTTCATCTTTTTTATATTTGTTACTCTCTTGTAACAGCTCTAATCTCCTGGCGTTCATATGACCTTATGCAGTTGCGAGCGCCGTAAAACGTCTACTAAAACTAAACTAAAAGACAACAATTAGGTCCAGTCAAAGAAGATTAAGGTTAAACGCAGATTATGCTGAAACTATTGGCGGGCGCGCGTCCTCTCAGTCTGGTACAACTTATTGGTTCTCTGTAAGCGCTCCTATAGCCCGAGTCTGTCTCTCTTCCTGTAGACATCTTGTTTAAATGTCCTTTCTCTTGTGAAATAGGTTTTGTTACGACGAGGTAAAATCCGGCGCTCGTCAATTTTAGGAATATTGTTAAGCTTTGGTATCATTTTAACGCTTGTTCATTTGCCTTGCTTAAGGTGAAAACATATCCAGCTATGTTGAATAGAAGTTGAGATACTTGAGATGGAAGGAGGTCTGATTCGCCTAGTTTCAGAGGTAAAATATGTGAGAAAATGTCACCAAGATTTGGTAACTTCCATAGCTTGAGAGTTCTTTAAAACTGAAAATTTACAATATTTGAGTCTTTAACCAATGTTGTTTTTTTTCAGCAAAACCACACCGATATGCGTTTTTTGAATAGAAGTAAAAGACGAAGAACCAAAACAAAAAAAAGGAATTTAGAAAAAAAAAATTGCACACCGGGCTGAAAAGTGCCGGTTTCTTTGATCTCATTATTTTGACGAGCCCCTGATTTCACCACAATGCCTCTCATATTTCACTTTAGGTCAAGTAAGAAGAAATACCATGACGACTTCCACTTTGCACCAAACTGAAGATCTTGTAAATTCTTATGGTTTTGTGTACGTGTATGGTACCCCAAAACTGACGCTGAACTCACGACACGGAACATTATTTTTTTAATTTTTTTAAAAATTTGAAAGCATTATTTTGTGTTATCACAAGCCACATACCTCACCCCTCAGACAAATCAAAAGAGTCCGATTTTTATTTGTGAGGCATCGTCGTGAAATCAGGCGCTCGTCAAAATGATGAAATCGGGGAAAATGGCATTTTTCCACCAGTTTGGACATTTTTTTTCGAAATTTTTAATTTTTGGATAAATACCGTTCTTGTTCATATGAAAACACGCTTTCATGTAACTTTTACTGAAAACGCTTGCCTAAAGGACAAAATATTATGTATTTTTCAGTTTTCAAGGACTCTAAAGCTATTGAAATTACTACATTTTGGTGCTATTTCCTCATTAATTTAACCACTGAATCAGGTTACCCCCACCTTCTTTAATCTCAAATATCTTGACTTCTATTCAAGATAGATGGATATATTTTTTAAAAACTAAAAGCAAAGCTTTGTTTGTTTGCGTAAAAAGAAGCACATCGATACAATAAAGGTTAGTTTAGTCCTGGGAATAAAGTAAGACAGACAGACAGACAGACAGACAGACAGACAGACAGACAGACAGACAGACAGACAGGCAGACAGACAGACAGACAGACAGACAGACAGACAGACGGAGACAACCGAAGGGGAAAGTAAAGAAGTAAGACCTATCTGTGGCGCCCTGAAACAACCCTCTAAAAGTGAATACTTTGAAACTTTCAGTATTTCTCAAAAAATCTTTTTGACAGACAGCTATCCAAATCGTACGGATCGGATTAACGAGTAAATTTCCTCTTTGGAAAGTGGTAGCACAGAGTTCCCCACGTCGCATGGATACGATAGTAAAACACGACGTACGGATAGGGTTAAAAGAAGTTTGTAAGTGTTTTTATTTTTATTTATTTTTTGTTTTGTTAGTTTGTTTGTTTGTTTGTTTGTTTGTCTTTTTGATCAGAGGCGAGCAGAGGTGGAGTGGTGGGGTGGGGGGGGGGGAGGGTTTCAAGACAGCAGCTACTGCCCAGCTTGTAAGGTCAGCTGGTACAAAAATAGTTCTAGTACAAACCACCAAATGTGTAAAAAAAACCAAAAAAAAAACTAAACCCCATGGGATTTATAGAGCCTGCCTGAAGACGATGACTATTAACTACCACTGTTAACATTCTCACACCGTCCATCAAAGTAGGAGAACTCCAACCGAAACTTGTTGACCCTGATTAGAACCGGCACAGAATCAATTTCCTGTAATCGATGGGTGTGGTTTGGGGATTTTCTATAAACAGAACGTTCATCGGGAAATGTAGGCCAATTTCTAATGGGCCGACTGACACGTTAATATTGTCAATACAATGTGGGGACCCCCTCCCCCTCCCCCTATCCCTTTCCCTACTTCGGGATCCCCTCCCCCCCCCCCCTTTCCCCTCTCTCTCTGTCTTTCTTTCTCGATATTCCCCCTCCCCACCCTATCTCTTTCTCTTTCTCTCTCTCTCTCTCTCTCTCTCTCTCTCTCTCTCTCTCTCTCTCTCTCTCTCTCTCTCTCTCTCTCTCTCTGTCTGTCTCTCTGTCTCTCCCTCACTCCACTGTCTTTAGTGATTGTCCAGCATTCACAGCCATATAGAACAGTTGACAATACATAGCATTTCAGAACTTGCATTTTGGTAGTCGTTGAGATGTTTCTATTTTTCAGGATTGGGCTCATTTATTTTATTGAAACTAGCCTTAGCCATTGTATTTCTCTGTCTTATTTCTGTGGGACATTTGGCATCAGATGTTATCATAATATATCCTAGATATTTAAATTGTTGGACTTGTTTGATCTTTTCATCTTTGGTAATGAGATTACAACTAGGATTTGCTGCTGTTTTTGGATATTACTATGTATTCTGTTTTCTTTAAGTTCTACACTAATCCTTTACGTTCACATTCTGTTACAACAGTATGTAATATATAAATACATGTATATAATATTTGTTTGGTTATAGAGAAAACTCTCCTTGTCTTTTAAAGAAATGAACAAGGGGCAAAAACTTTACCTTCAGCTTTCTCAAAACAGCATTTTTCGGGACAGCCCCCTTGTGCTTAAAGGCGATCAATCGACATTACAAAGTACGGATGACTCTATTATAATAATATAATGTATTGAGTAAAGAAGCAAACATGGTGTGTGGAGGAGGTGGGGGGAGGGGGAGGGGGAGGGGGAGGGGCAGTTTGTGGTTGCTCTGGTGTGGTTTGTTTCTTCTTTCCTTTCAAATATCTATCGTCTTTATCTCCCCTCATTTTTTGAGTTTGTTACTCTCTTGTAACAGTTCTAATCTTCGGCACTTATATGACCTCATTGTGTGGCAAGTGTCGTAAAACACTTTCTAAAACAAAAACATGGAGTGTATACTTGGAAGCATTCATTGCACAGAGTTACGCAAGTAAGTTTATCGACAAACTCACCGTAAACTAACAATTGAAGCGCTTCTGTTACAAAGCAAAGTATTTTGGGCTTGTTTATTTTAAGTAAATTTTAATGTGTCGATCTAAATGGTGACAGTAAATGGGGAAACTAGTTACGAATAATTATACGTCTAAAATGTACTTTGGCTTACCTCCCCTGTCCCATTACGTGCTTGGTATCCTGATGAGGTCCAGTTTAAGTACAGCCACCTTTGCTTTGGTGTTGCCTCCCTTTGACAGTACACGTTTTTGGAAACACTTTCTATTTAAGGGCATCAGTTAAACTTCTGGTGGGACAACGATGCTGGTCTATGAATGTATATTTAGGGATATCTTAAATCTAATGTGAATGTCCAGTACAACTGGGTGTTTTTTCAAATGAAATTAAATACCATAATAACAATCACTATAATAATAATAATATGTAATATGTACCTGTTAGCTTTACTCTGAATATTCTGAAGAATTTTTGTCTTCGTTTGAGAAAGTTCAGGAAGAAAGATGGTTAAAAACTAGAGGAAAAGGTGGGCAGTGTAACTGGCCGAGAGAGAGATTGGTAGAGAGAGAGGGGAGAGAGAGAGAGGGGGGGGAGAGAGAGAGAGAGAGAGAGAGAGAGAGAGAGAGAGAGAGAGAGAGAGAGAGAGAGGGAAAGGGATAGAGAGGGGGAGAGAGAGAGAGACAGAGAGAGAGGGGGCAGAGGGGGAGAGAGAACTAGGGAGAGAGAGGGGGGGATAAGATTTAGACAAACTGATGGATGAATAGCCAGATAGACAGACAGAAAGACCACACAAAAATAGATAGATAAACAAATAAATAGATTAGCAGACAGGTCAAAGGTTACATGCTGACAGGAAATACGGTCTTCTTTATTCTATATTTCTCGACTAGCTGTCTGTTCGGATGCAATCATCATGCGGTGCCTTGCCGACAGGCGTGGGCGATCATGGACCTCCCGTTCACTCTGTCTTGTGTTGAAGCGATGGTGTCTGTCGTTCTTGCAGTTCCCAGCCGTGCATGCAGTCAACCTGTCCAGTATCTTTCCCCTCTGTCTGCCTCTGCTTCTCTTTCCATGAAACTTATCTGTTGTTACAATATTCTCCAATGCTTCTTTCCGTATTGTGTTTACAATGAACGTTGCCTGTCGCTTTCGTATAAAAATTCGTCCTAATAAGCTGTTGTCTGCAATTTGCTTCAACCAAGTCTTCTTCATTAATTGTTTTTCTTGCTGTCCCTGTGGTACGCAGCATGTGTCTAATGAACCACAACTCTGTCACCTCAATTGTTCTTTCCAGCTGTCTATTGATTGTCCGTGCTTTGCACCTGTACAATAGGATTGGCGGATGTAATAAGTCCTTTTTTTAAAATGCAGTTCCTTAGTTTGTAGTATTGGTTTCATGTTTTCAAGAAATCTTTTGTCGAAATTTATGCATGCTCTAGATCTTTAAAAAAAGAAAAAAAGAAAGAAAGAAAGAAAGAAAATATACATAATTTAAGTACAATTTTACACGTAAAAAAGCTTTTCCACTCTTAAAGTACGATTTCTAAAAGAAAAAAAACAACACTTTTTTCGCCTAGGTAATCCTGTAAACAAAAATTAGATTAAAGTTATTGTTTTCTCTCTC
>NW_004797925.1:165037-167561 GCF_000002075.1 Aplysia californica | reverse complement strand
TATATATCTCATCCTCCTGAAACATAATGTTTACTTTCTAGGCTAGAAACGGTTGAGCAGTTTGACGACATGATTATTGCTCCCAGCCATAGTAGGCTCCATCAAGACTTCAACCTCGCCCCAATTCGCTCATTGCAGGGCGAGGTCGGTAAGGCAATGTTTACAGAGACATCGTCTTACGAGTGATATCGTTTTACCAAGAAGCAGCAATCGTAAAGTTTGACTAAATACACCTTTTGTTCTGAGGACAGTCATTAGTCAAAGGTTCTTCAAAGGGGTAAATTATACATCTTTCATTTTAAGAGAGGTAGTAATTTAAGAAATCCATAAAACATATATTTGGCCGGTGCTGACAAAGCAAAGGTGTGTTTAGTGTAGTACTAGTAGTTAGGCTAATATTGTATTTGGTGAAAAAAAATGTGTCACGGCATGGAGGAATCAGGTGCTCGTCAAAGATAGGGCGTGCTGAGCTATTGATCTTGTCTTAAAGCTTGTTCATTTGCCCGTATTTTGAAGGAAAAAATACCATTTTATCTTGACTAGAAGTCGAGACAACTGTAACTATAGGAGGTCAGAGTAGCCTGGTTTCAGAGGAAACATTAGCGAGAATGTGGCCGCCAAAGTTCGGTGATTTACCTTAGCTATAGAGTCGTTGGAAACTGAAAATGTATATTATATTTTTGTGCTTTTAGTGGAAGGTTTTCAGTAAAATCCATACTTAAATGTGTTTTTAAATGGCTAAAAAACAAAAATTAGACACAATTTCGAAACCGGGGAGAAACAAGCTGATATCCTCGATTTCATTATTTTGACGAGCGCCTGATTTCACCACAATGCTTCACAAATGCGTTCGACTCCAGACAGACTCGTGACTGTGATTTAGCAGTGGTTAGTCGATTCGTTGTCGCCCACGAAGAGGGAGTCATCAAACTTGGCGTATATTATTTTCTCGCTAATTGCATCCCTGAAACTAGGAGAGAGCAATAAAGGCCTAGGCCAAAATTTGGTGACTTCCAAAGCTTGATTGTCCTTCATCATCATCATCATCATCATCATCATCATCACCATCATCATCATCTTCATCATCATCATCATCTTCATCATCATCATCATCATTATCATCATCATCATCATCATCATCATCATCTTCTTCTTCTTCCGGTGCCTAGCCGGCTTGCATGGGCGATCATGGACCTCCACTTCCATCTGTTGTGCGTTGCAGCAGTGGTGCCTGTTGTTTTTGGGAACTGCAAATTCCATTTTTTTTTATGTTTGGTGTTGCTTTGATCAACGTTTTTCAGTAAAATCCACTCATAGATGTGTTTTCAAATTGACTAAGAAATCGCTACTTCAGAATTACAAAGTTCTATCTGGCACTTTTTTGCCGTTTTGAGCTACTAAAATCATGAGGTCAGAAACCAAATGTGAGGCAGCGTGGTGGAATCAGGCTCTCGTCAATTTTGGGGCATGTAGAGTTATTGATATGATCTTAAAGCTTGTTCTCCTGTCTTTATTCGGATGAAAAAAATATCCATTTATCTTGAATACAAGTCAAGATATTTGCGAAAGAAGGAGGTGGGGGTCACCTGTTTTCAGAGGTAAAATTAGTGAGAAAATGGCCGCCAAAGATAATTTTTTCCTTAGCTTAAGAGTCCGTGGTAACTGAAAATTTACATTGTAATGCCTTTCATCAATGCTTTTCAGAAAAATCCACACAGAAATGATTTCTTTAATGGGCATGAAAGGTGTTGAGCCAAAAAACAAAAATTAGATAAAAATTCACAAACCTGCAGAAAAATGCAAGTTTCTTTACTTTGATTATTTTAACGAGAGCCTGATTCCACCACGTTGCCTCACAAATGTTCTTTCTGCTCTATCAAAATCGTAAGATTATTCGGAGTCGTTATCAAGATATTCAAAAAACTGGTTTCGAAAATGCTTGACATGGTGAACCTAAAAATCTCAAAAAGATAAATCGATTAATATTCCCCAACAGGTGGAGAATAAATATTCGGTTCCTTCGACTTCATCATTTTGACGTGCCCTTGATTTCAGCAAAACGCCACACATAATGTTATTATTCTTGTGCTAATACGATCCCCAAAATCAACACAGAAACTCTTTCTCTCTTACTACACTACCTCAGCTTTATAACGTTCTATCTGCTCAGTACCGAGTTTTGAGGAATTTGACGTCAAAGATTTTGAGTTTAACATCATGTCAAGCATTTTCGAATGCAATTCTTTGAATATCTTGATAACGACTCCGAATAATCTGACGATTTTAATTAATAGAGCAGAAAGAAAATGTGGTTTCTGACCTCACGGTTTTAGTAACTCAAAAAGGCTTTAAAAATGTCATATAGAACGTTGTAACTCTGAGGTAGCACGTAGCCTCCACTCGTCAACCAGCTATATATTGATTATCATAGTAGAGGACAGGGAGCTAGGTTACTCACCCTGTACGTACTGTTTGAAATCGAAAGCCTCTCCCCTACCTCTCCCCCCCTCTCTCTCCCTCTCTC
>NW_004797925.1:163084-164181 GCF_000002075.1 Aplysia californica | reverse complement strand
GTTATTTCCTTAGCTAAAGAGTCCGCGGTAACTGAAAATTTACATTTTTGTGCCTTTAATCAACACTTTTCAGAAAAATCAACTCAGAAATGAGTTCCTTAATGTGCATGAAAGGTGTTGAGCCCCAAAAAAAAAATTAGATTAAAATTCACGAACCTGCGGAAAAATGCAAGTTTCTTCTCTTTGATTATTTGGCCGAGAGCCTGATTCCACCACGCTGCCTCACATATTTGCCTGTGATGTCTCAGTAGAATCAGGCGCTCGTCAATTTCTGCATATCTGGAGTTATTGGTATCATCTTAAAGCATGTTCATTTATCTATCTTCTGATGAAAATAATACATAACATGCATCTTGAACTGAAGAAGTCGAGACATTTGCACTTGAAGGAGGTCGGGGTCACCTTGTTTCAGATGTAAAATTAGCGAGAAAATGGCCTACAAAGTTTGTTAATTTCCAAAGCTTGAGAGTTCTCGGAAACAGGAAATTTACATTTTCTGAACGTTTAATCAACACTTTTCAGCTAATTCCACACAGGAATATATTTTTGAATGGACAGGTGTTGAGCAAAAAAAAAATTTTTTAAATAAAAGTCAAGCTGTCGGAAAAATGCCGATATCTTCGATTTCTTTATTTTGACGAGCGCCTGATTCCACCATGATGCCTCGCATTTGCCTGTGATGTCAAACAAACCGCTCGCTTAGCTGCTGTTGACCGCACGTGCCTTTAACATCACACAGCAGAGTGCCAAAGTATGCTCACCTATGTGTGTGATAGGACATTCACTGTTAGCCGTTACAGTGATTGATTCCAAGTTAGAAAAGATCAACTGCAAAACCGATAACTTTTATTTGTTTCATTTTAATTAAACTTTGCACCTTACAAGGTACAAATAGATGATTTCGAGAACGGGCCTTAAATAGGGTGTATGTGATTATGGGGGTGGCGGTGGGGGGGGGATTCTTTTATTTGCTCGACCTGGCCAACTTTGGTGTTACTCGAACTAAACTCAGCTAGATAAGCAGACTTTGGAAGACTATATAAAAAGATTTAACCTCTGGGATAAAAGAGGCTGAAGATTTATTTGACAATTTTTTT
>NW_004797925.1:130943-153443 GCF_000002075.1 Aplysia californica | reverse complement strand
CGCAACTTGCACACGGGCCCTCCGAGATTTATTTTGCCCTTGTCCGAGAAGGCTAGGTGTAGATCTTTCCTACCAGAAGATCAGGTGTGTGGCTGAAAGACAGCAGTAAGAAGAAGCGTAGGAGTAGCAGTAGAAAGGCTGCAGAAAGAATCAGGAGCCCAGAGGAAGGGGCAAAAGAGGTGAGGGGGTGGGGGCAGAAAGAGGAGACGAAAGCAGACGACAGAACATTGCTAGAGAGCAGGAAATGAGGTGAATTCATGAATGGAGACAAATTTAGAGAAGAAAATTTTTCGGTCGCTACCCGGATTCGAAGCCAGGACCTTTTGAATGAGAGGCCAACACCTTAACCTCTAGGCCACGAGAGCCCCCATCCTCATTCTACAAGTCTTACATGAGGCGTTCCAGGTCTCACATCATCCATACAACAAGTCTGAGATGCCTGCCACCCATGGCTCACATCCATACACATTATAGACTCGCTTCACATATGAGTTGAAAACCGTCAGGTTTTTTCAGAGGCCGAAATCTTTGGTCCTCCAAATTCTTTTCAAATGTATGAAAGTGGGTGGTTGACGGGTGCTCTGGTGTGGTTTGCTTCTTCTTTCCTATTAAACATCTATCGTCCTTATCTCCCCTCCTTCTTTTATTTTTGTTTGTTACTCTCGTGTAACACCTCTAATCTTCTGGGGATCATATGACCTTATGCAGTTGCGAGCGCCGTAAAACCTCTACTAAAACAAACAAAAGATATGAAAGCTGCCTGCTCGCGCGTTTCAATGCGAACTCGGTGAAAACAGTATTTATTATTTATTTCGCTAAAACTACGAACTCGTAGCGGCTGTACCACCAGAATAACAGGTACGGCTCCAGATTTGTACAAGACCCAAAAGTTCTGACTTGTTGTTACCCAAGTACAAATCTTGCAACTCTGAATGAATAATACTATGTGAGGCAGCGTGGTGGAATCAGGCTCTCGTCAAAATAATCAAAGTGAAGAACTTTGCATTTTTTCGGAGGTTTGTGATTTTTTATCAAATTTTTGCTTTTGGGCTCAACATCTTTCATGCCCATTAAAGAACTCATTTTCGTGTGGGTTTTTTTTTTAAAACATTGATTAAAGACACACAAAAAATGTAAATTTTCAGTTACCACGGACTCTTATGCTAAGGAAATAACTAATCTTTGGGGGCCATTTTCTCACTAATTTTACCTCTGAAAACAAGTGCCCCCCACCTTCTACTTTCGCAAATATCTCGACTTGTATATAAGATAAATGTGTAGCATATTTTTTTCATACAAATAAAGACAAGTGAACAAGATTTAGGATGATACCAATAACTTTACAGGCCCAAAAATTGACGAGAGCCTGATTCCTCCACGCTGCCTCACATATTTTTTCGCCGTGGGACCTGTTATTTGTCACACAACCTCGTCGAAGTCAGCCATCTCTATCGAATAGAGGAGATTCCTATGTTAGCACTTTCTGATCCGCTTTTTCTAATCATTTACTCTCTTCCCTTCCCTTCCCTTCCCTTCCCTTCCCTTCCCACTCGCTTCCAGTAAGTGCAAAAAGGACAATCTGGTTTTATTTCGCGAGGGAGTGACTTCCCTTGAAAGATGAAGAAGCAGGACGCGTTTCTGTATTTCACAATTGTCTTTTTTTTCTCTTTCCATTTCCTCTTTTCTTTTAAGTTCAGTGTGATTGCAAAAAAAAGAAGAAGTAATATTAACCAAAGTTGGTCTCAGAATTTAGATTAAATTTGAGGCTGTCGAAACTTCGAGCATTGCCCCTAGAAAATGAAGAGAGAAAAAAGCTAGCTAAGAACAAGAGTTGAAGAAAGGTTTGTGGTTGTGTATGCTCTATAACCCTATCCGTACGCCTCGAGGTCATTTTGTTCTCCCTTGGTTGTATTCTTCACTTTTTACAATACTTCTAGTACGAAGATCTCTTTGAAACTTTCAGTATTTCTCAAAAAATCGTTTTAATAGACTGCTATGTAAAGCGTACGGATAGGATTAACGAGTAAATTTCTTCTTTGAAAGTAGTGGCACAGAGTTCCCCAGGTCGTATGAATACGATAGTAAAACAAGACGTACGGATAGGGTTAAACGACCCTGCGACAGAGCGATGAGGTACGAGCAATACAGTATTTTAAGCACAAGGGGGCTATCCCAAAAAATGCTGTTTTGAGAATATCGAAGGTGAAGTTTTAGGACCCATGTTCAGTTTCTTTAAAAGACAAGGAGAGTTTTCTCTATAACCAAAGAAACATACACACCAGTGAAACCAAACTTCCCCTATAGGGAGGGAAATGCCCACTTTTGGTGTAGAAAAAGATTTCTGGAAACCCCCAAAATCTGGGTTAGCCCGCTTGTCCTTAAAAAGCGACCATTTGTGTCTTTACGAGGTGGAATCAGGCGCTTGTCAATCTTTGGCCATATACAATTATTGGTATCATTTTTTTTTTAATACGTTGTTTGTCTTGGCTTTCCTTCTTTAAAAAAATGCTCATCTATCTTGAGTAAAAGTCAAGATAATATTAAATTTGCAATTGAAGAAGACAGGGGTCTCTTGGTGTCAGAGATAATTTTAGCGAGAAAATAACCGCCAAAGTTTGGTGAATTCCAAAAGCTTGAGTGTCCTTGCAAACTGCACATTTACCATTTTAGTACCTTTGATCGTTATCAATGTTTTTCTATATAATCCAAACAGAAATGTGTTATTAAAAGGACATGAAAATGTGGTGAGCCAAAAACAAAAAAAATAATAAAAAATTCCCAAAAACATTTGCTCTACGGTTTTATAAAAAATGCCGTTTTCTTTGATTTCATTAGTTTGCCGAAATTCGATTTCACCACGATGTCTCAGATTTTATCCTGTTGGCGACAGGTTCATGGAATAAGAAAGATTATTGCTTACTGCTTACTGCTTACTGCTCCCATAATCCACGAGGATCGTGGGGGAGCTGTATGATAGAGATCCTCGTCAGGTGCCTCCACTTTTCACGGTTTTTTTGCTAGTGCCTGAGTTTGGGCGAAAGGATTTTCCTGTCCGTTCCACTTTCTTTGCCTTCCTCTCTTTCTCCTCCCCTTTCACAGTTCCCTGAAGAATGGTCTTGGATAGGCCACACGATATTGTTACATGACCATACCAATTCATTTTTTTCGCTTCTCAGTAGACAGCAAGTCTTTTAGGTTTAGTAAGGTTTTACGGCGCTCGCAATGCAGAAGGTCATATGAGCGCCAAGGGGCCGATGTCAACAGAGAAGTCCAAACGGGGAATCAGGCATACTCTGCTCACCTTTCTAGCCTCAACAGCACAAAGTCTGCTTCGACTATTAAGGCACCCCGTAAATAGCAGTTCACAAGAGAGTGACAAACATACAAAAGAAGTAGAGGAAAAATGATGATAGCAAGGGTGAGGACAGAAAAAGCAGCAAATCTAAATAAATAATAAAGATCCCGTCAACAAAATAGGCCAGTGCTTGTCTACGTGGGTGGCACACACCATCAGAGGTCGGTGTGGTATTTTGGGGGGGGGTGGGGGAATCACTAGGATAGTTCTAATTCATGTGCATAGAGCATAATACTCTTGAGCATGGATATGCGCTTTATAAATGCAATTATAATTTATTTATTTATTATGCTAGCTTCGTAGGCGTGGCAACCTGCTACCTTAGAACTACAAAACTCTATCTGACATTTTTTTGCCATTTTGAGTTACTAAGACCATGAGGTCAGAAACCAAAAGTTCTATTTGCTCTATCAAAATCGTAAGATTATTGGGAGTTTTTATCAAGATATCCAAAGAATTGCATTCGAAAAAGCTGAGCGAGTAATGAAACTCAAAATGTTTGACTTCACATTTCTCAAACCTAGATACTGAGCAGATAGAACTTTGTAATTCTAAGACAGCGAAATAGTGGGGGCTGCTGGCTACGTAAAATGGTCGACAAAAACAGATGGGAACAAATTCCAGATTGAGCAATACTCTTCTTGCATGTTGCTGTGGACCAAAATAAAATGAAAATGGTTTGGACGCTTTGTCTCGAATCGGATTATGGACTTGGAATCACAGTCGTCGGTGTTATAATAGTCAGGCGTGTTCGTTTTTGGATATAGAAAACGGGGGTTCAATATCCGGGTGAGGAAATGGGGTCATGACGAGATGGAATTAAGCGGTCGTCGTTTTTTGGACATGTGGAGTTGCAGGTGTCATCTTAAAGCTTGTTTATTTGTCTTGATTTATATTTTTTTCAAATGCCCATCTATCTAGATTAGAAGTAAGACATTAATTGCCATAAACGAGAAAATGGCCGTCAAAATGTGATGACTTCCACAGCCTAAGAGTCCTTGTGGATTGAAAATTGACATTTTTGTACCTTTAACCAGTGTTATTCAACACCCTACCACAATATGCCGAAGGCCCAGGAAGTTGTTGTCTCACTAACAAGGCAACCCCTAATGTCCGGATCGGAAGCAGGAACAACTTTACTTTGCTCTCTTGTAACACCTCTAATCCTCGGCATTTATATGACCTTATTGTGTTGCAAGTGCCGTTAAACTCTTTAAAATATTTGTTTTACAGTTCCTTTCCATGCTGCCTTTACTTCCCAGACTCGAAGTCAGGTACCCATTACTGCTGGTTGGGCAGGAGGGAGCGAAAAAAATCCGTTTCCAAACCGAGGCCCCGAACCCGGACTTTCCGTTTCGGAGATGAGCGCACTAACCGCTCTGCCACCGCACCTGCACAAGAGAGTAACAAACACACAAAACAAGGAGGGGAGATAAAGACGAGAGATGTTTGGAGCAAACCACACCAGAGCACCCTCCAACCACTCACACAGTAAAATGTACACAGAAATAATAACAATATTATGCTCTTAAAGAGCACAAAAGATGTTGAGCCAAAAACAAAACTTGAACAAAGATTGCCAACGGCTGTCTCTTGAATAATTCATAATTGTGACGAGCGCCTGATTTCACCAATGCCTCACAAACTATCTGAGTGGGTGGTTGACGGGTGGTCTGGTGTGGTTTGCTCCTTCTTTCCTATCAAACATATATCGTCCTTACCTCCCCTTCTTCTTTTTTATGTTTGTTACTCTCTTGTAACACCTCTAATCTTCTGGCGCTCATATGACCTTATTATGCTGTTGCGAGTGTCGTAAAACCTCTACTAAAACTTTAAAAAAGAAAACTATCTGATCAAGCTTTTACGTCTGTCTGATAAGACACTGTACCCACTCACCCCCGGGTTAGCGCTAACAGTCTGTGCCGTGGCGACCTGCCGCCTCAATAATCTATAATATTATAGGTTGTGTTGTCCGAAGCGTGCATCATTAACGTAAACCCCTTCTGAAATTGTCTTTAGGCCATTCCCAAAGGGAGGATATTAACATGTTCTTATGCACAGTAGAATTGCAAATTAGCTGATTTATCAATGACATGCTCATACTGTGCAGGAACATTAAAAAACAAACGCATTTGTTTTTAAACCCGCGAGTCGGGCGATCGGTTTGTTTTCTCATATTTTCTCCTCATAGAAATCCGTTTTTCATACAGACTGAGAGTTTTAGAGGACTTTTGTTTCTTAATGTGCTTAACAGTATATCAGGAATAAACACACATTTTACACTTCGTAGGTAGTGCCTGTAAAAATGTATTTAATGCAAAAGTATATCCTTTTCTTATTCAAATAATAATAATATTTTGGTTTGTGTTCATGTTAATTCATAAGATATCTTAGCTTTACTTTGCAAGTCAGAATGGTTGAAGTTAAAAAATTCCTAGTAAAAATTCAATATAATAAACAGTTATTTATATTGTTAAAATAGCACTATGTGCATTTTGGAGCAAAGACCAGAGGTCTTTATAAAAATCGAGAATATTCTGTTGGGATTAATGATGCCAATCAAATTCTTTAAAGGACCCGGGGGGGGGGGGGTACACCTGAGGGCTATCTCGCTTATTTGACCATCAAATTTTGCCAAGTTTCACACATATAACAAACAAAGTGAAGATTTGTCTAATCGCAGTCATTTGTTTTTTAAAAGTCACTTTTTGTCAGCTGTACAATTGGCAAAAGATATGTATTATTGCTGATACAAGTAATAAGTTTCATTCCGTTTTAGTTAAAGTTGATGTCGTTTCAGAATGCTCTCAGGTCTGCTGGGGTAGTAGTATAGATTGTGAAGCGCATAGAGCTTCATGTTGAGCGGGAATTTGCGCTATACAAATGCTATCTATTATTATTATTTATTTAGTAAATATGTTGTACGTTTCATTCAGTTTTAAGTAAATCCAAACTAATATTTACCAAAGATCCAAGAAGCACTTTGCTAATCTAATTACGGCGTTCAAAGGGACAATAGGTGTCCTCGTTTTGGGTTGATTCAATTTAGTCGTCGTCGGGGCTAGCCGAATATTCCTTCAAGGAGGGGCAGAAGCTAGGCCTACCATGTGGCACGACGCCCAAACCCTAGGAGACCGGTGAAGACCTTCTGCAACAAACGCGCGTGTTTTCAAGGCTGAGAGTTTTTCGGGGGGGGGGGGTTGGGGGGCAAGTGTTTTAGGGCGCCCGCGCACGCGCTTTTCCCTTTCGTCAACCCGCAGCCACCTCCCGAATCGTCAGCCACCCCCCAACCTTTGACACGGGTCAAACGTCCATCTATTTATAGGTAGTTAAATTACCGGAACATGTATTAGACGAAGTGATGTGCAATGATAGTCGCAATAGAGAGATTGTTTTGGTCTCGCTTTACTCATCTGCACCACACGAATTTAATTGATGTTTTTCCCTGGACTCTGCCTTTACTAAAATCTCGAATCTAGATCTAGTTGTAATCTAGTTTTACAGGTTGCAGATTTAATAATTTGCCGACAGAGAGAGAGAGAAAAGGGGGAGGAGTAGATCTTGCGAGAACTTTCGGGCAAAACAAAATGGCGACCCGCGTAGTTCGGCTCGATTCGAAAAGTGAAAGAGTCATAGCATCTTTGTAGACGATCAAATTAGCTTAGTTTTGTGCTATAATTTAATTTTTAATTTTTTTGGGTTTATTTCATCATCCACACCGATAGAAAGTATTTCGAAATTAGGAAAAACAGGTCTTGTTTCACACTGGGTGAGAATAGCCAACGCTGGCAAGTCTCATCCGGGGTGAGAGGTCAATCGTAGGCCTAGGGTTTTTATTCTCACCCCGAGTGAGGATAGCCACTTCCTTACTTAAATGATTAGATATCTAGGTGATTAAACTTGATCTTTTATTGACAATATAAAAGTCAATTTAAGCTTCATTTCGTTAGAAAAAAATGTTAGGTTTGCTAACTTCTTAGACTTTGTGTTAAACAACACTTTTAACAAAACGAATCCTTACAAGCCTAGGCTTGGCCTTTATTGTGATCTCGAAGGTTTAAAAGTAGAAGTAGAAGAGTCTATTACTAGAGTCTAGATCTAGTCCAATTTATTTAATCTCTTGAATGTACTGGATAACAGAAATCTGCAACCTGCCACTAGATTGCAACTCTAGATCTAGATCTAGATTCGAGATTTTAGTAAAGGCAGAGTCCAGGGGAAAACTTCAAGAAATTCTGGTGGTGATGAGTAAAGAGAGACCAAAACAATCTCAATAAATAATATATCGCGACTGTCACGGCACATCACTTCACCTATACATGTTCCGGTAACTACCTATAAATAGATGGAAGTTTGACCCGTGTCAAAGGTTGGGAGTGGCTGACGATTCGGGAGGTGGCTGCGGGTTGACGAAAGGGAAAAGCGCCGCGCCTGCATAAGGTCATCTGAGCGCGCGGGACACATTAAACATTTTCAGTTAGTAGGAAATATTGAATTTTACCCGCGTGGCGACCGAAGCCTACTTTTATCGATTTTGGACAACCAAGGGATCATTAACATGCACAACTTGGACACGGGAGCTCCGAGATTTTTCGCCCTTGTCCAAGAAAGCTAGGCGTAGATCTTACCTACCACACGATCAGGGGTGTGGCTGAAAGACAGCAGTAAAAAGGAGCCAATGAGAAGCAGTAGAAAAGCTTCAGAAAGAGTCAGGAGCCCAGAAGAGGGGCAAAGGAGGTGACGGGGAGGGGACAGAAATTGGAGAGGAAAGCCTTTTTCGGGATAGCCCCCTCTTGAGCTTAAAAGCGACCATTTGGAGTCGTTATCAAGATGTTCAAAGAATTGTATTTGGGAAAGCTTCACATGTTGTGAAACTCAAAATGTTTGACAGTCATATTTCTCAAAAGTTGTACTGACCTGAGCAGAGAGAACTTTGCAATTTTATGGTGGCGAATTTGTTGCGCTCTCATGGCGCGAGCAAAACGATTGTTTCAGGATGCGGTGGAATCATGCGCTCGTCATTGTCTGGGCATGTGGAAGTACATGTAATAGTAACATCTTAAAGTGGGTTTATTTGTCTTGCATTTGGTTTAAAAAATACCCATCTATCTCAAAAAAAGTCGAAATATTTCCGACTTCGAGAAGGTGGGGGTGACCTGGTTTCAGACGTAAAATTATCGAGAAAATGGCCGCCAAAGTTTGGTTAATTCCTTGGCTTAAAAGTAAATCTACTTATAAACTAAGCATTTATATTTTTTGTGCCGTTAATCAACGTTTTTCAGCAAAATCCAAACAAAATAATTGTGATTTCAAATAAACATGAAAGTGGTTGAGCCAAAAAAAAAAAAATTAGCTCAAAAGAAATTTCCCATCGGGTGGGAAAATGCCCTGTTTTTCGTTGTTGTTTTTTGGGGGGTTTTTTGTTGTTGTTTTTTTTGTTTGTTTGTTTGTTTGTTTTTTGGGGGGGGGGTTCGATTTCATTATTTTAACGATCGCCTGATATCACCACGATGCCTCACAATTTTGACTTAGTTTGGTAACTTCTATAGCTTGAGAGTCCTTGAAAACTGACAAATTGCATATTTTGTGCCATTAATCAACGTTTTTCAGTAAAAGTCGCTCAAAAACGTGCTTTTATACGGACATGCAATGTGATGAGCCAAAAAAAAAGAGAAAAATTCCATGAAAATTGCCAAACTGGAGGAGAAATGCCAGTTTCTTCGATCTAATTATTTTGACGAGCGCATGATTTCACCATGATGCCTCACATATGGTCACTTTTAAGCACAAGGGTGCTATGCCGAGAAAGGCTCTTCTGAGAAAATCGAAGGTAACGATTTTGCCCCTTGATTAGTTTCTTTAAAAGACAATAAGAGTTTTGTCTATAACCTAACAAATGTACACACCAATGAAACCAAACGTTCCCTATAGGTAGGACAATGCCCACTTTTTGTGTAGGTCAAGATTTCTGGAAACCCCCGAAATCTGGGTTGGCCCGCTTGTCTTTAAAAGTGACCATATGAAATATCATAATATAATTTTGTTGTTGTTGTTGCTATTGTTGTTGGTGCTGTTGTTGTTGTTTTAGCATTGATAAATCTACAGGCTGGTTGTCTGTTACATATTATATATTTTTTTACGGTCAAAATTAAAATGGTTACCCGGCCTGTTTCCATCAGTTTCTCAGTTATCCGACCCACTCCGGTGGGGGGGTGGGGAGGGAAGTTTGGTGACCCCGGCTCCCTAGGTCTGGCTGAGTGCTTGTCCCAACTCTTGGGCTACCGATATCAGTGCGTCGTTCTCAGATATTTTGGGTGATCGTGAGATTGTGGGTTCAGGGATTCGAGCCTCAACTCGGTCCGACGTTGTGTCCTTGAGAAAGGCCCTCTACACGAATTTCCCATTTCGCCATCCAAGAATAACAAATTTCTATCCGACATTTTTTGCCGTTTTGGGTTACTGAGACCACAGGGTCAGAAACCAAATGTTCTATCTGCTCCATCAAAACCGTAAATTTATTTGGAGTCGTTTTCAAGATATTCAAAGAAAGGCAATCGAAAAAGCTTGACATGAGAAACTCAAAATTGTTGACGTCAAATTTCTCAAAGCTAGGTATTAAGCAGCTAGAACTTTGTAATTCTAGAGTAACTTTTTAGCTCGGTCCTTTCGAAGAAGGACGCCTAAACTGAGAGTTCCCACTTGTTCAATAACCCCACAAGGTTGATAGTTGCTTTAAACCTTTTTGTTTTTATTTCACCAGTTATTTATAATTTAGCGCTTGACTGAAGAAAAAAGCAAGCAGTGCTAGCCAACAGGCGAGGCAGAGCTCTGCGGAGAGTCGAGTTATAAACGATCTACTTGTAAACCCTTCCGACGAAAGCTGGCTGAGGCATTCGGCGGTAACGTCATCAGATTCCTTGAGCTGATCCAGAGGCGTGAAGTAACAGTTTTGATAGTGCTCGCTATCGATGCACACATGAAAAGGCACCGTATTTTCTACGGTCGTATTCGTCTCGTTAGAACCAATTACGTAAAGAGACAGAAGGCTGTGGAATATGATGACACTAGCATTCTCTTCAGAGAATAATCCGTCTGCAAAATGTTCCAAAACGATCTGACAGTATGTGTCGCTTTCCGACAAGGTTGTTTTCTTCCCTTCCCTCCCATAGAAATTGAACGCCTGAATGTTTTTCTTGATCACCGGATTGACACGCAAAACTTTAAAAGAGGAAGAGACTCCTTTCTTCGAAAGGACACAGCCAAGAAAGCGCTCTAAGACTCGCAGTCCTGGTTCAGAAAATGACGCCAAAGGGTCGTAAGTAGAGTAAACCGAAGTTTGCGCGATCTTGTGACAACGTCCGTCTATTGCCACGGCGCCTTCTTTACACACGTGCTGCGTGCACTCACCACTGTCTGCCTCACACTGCATCTCACGAAATTCTATCCCTGAATGTATATTCTCTTCCTCCTCGTTCCGTACTACAATTGTGGGGGCGTTAAAATCTACCACAAGTGAAAAGTCTGGAAATTGGGAACGAGGATTCGTGTTACATGCCCGTGCTCGATCATCCGGTACTGGAAGCTGGAAAATTACTTTTTCACCTTCTACACTTTCTTTTATAGAATGTATTGAAACCCACTTGTTCTTTGCGGCCTGCTGGAACCTTTCTATAAAGTATAAGGGTTTCGACTCCTTGCTCCTGTAGCAAGAGAAGATATTCTCGTTCAGGTACACCAACCCTGTCCATATATCAATGACTGGCAATGGTATCTTGGAGAAACCCACAGCAATGCCTTTGGTAACAGTACTCGTGTTCCTCGTAAGTCCGTCACTGGTACCCCCAGCCGACTCTTGCTCCGGTAGGCATTGCGCGATGGCCCAGTACGGAATCGTCTCTAAGCACTGCGAAGACGGAGACAGAAGCTGGGCGGGAGAAAACCACACCCGGGCCAGGACCTCGCTTTGGGGACAATACAGCATGACGTCATGACAACAGGTCTTGAACACGTGACAAAAAGGGGAGCAGCCACAGTCCAATTGTTTGGTGGAGCACTCGGAATGGCACGATCTGTTCCGCCCGAACGACAAGATCTCGCTCGAGAACCCGAACCTTGGGGATCTTGCTCTCACACTGGGGAGACCCACCATCATGAGGCACACGCTCACGTGCACCGTGCATCGTAGAACCCGCTCCATGACCAGAGGGCGGCTGGGGGAGAGAGAGCTAGGTGGTGTGCACAAGCGGAGATCTGATCTGATGCGCTCAACGTAGTGGAAAAGCGGTGATCGTGTTTTTAGGTCCGAGGATAACAGCACATCAACTTTGCTTTAGTCACATGGTCACATCTCTGACGCCATCGGATGAAGTGTCACTGCCACACAATAGATAACTATAGTTATGAAGAATAATAATATTAATTGTAACATTAATAATGATAATAATGATATCAATAAGTCTAATAATAATAATGATAATAATAATAAAATAATATTAATAACAATTAACAATAAGTACAATAGTATAATATCAATATTGATAATAATAACGTGAGCACCACCTAACTTCTACGTCACCGTCACCGACACTCGTGAGCCCCACCTAACTGCTACATCACCGTCACCGACACTCGTGAGCCCCACCTAACTGCTACATCACCGTCACCGACACTCGTGAGCCCCACCTAACTGCTACATCACCGTCACCGGCACTCGTGAGCCCCACCTAACTTCTACATCACCGTCACCGACACTCGTGAGCACCAAAGAGTGAGAGTACATTGGCTAAGACACGACAAGAAACCAAGCTTTATTTGTGAGAGTAGCAAAATAATCTGGTCCAGCAACGCATTCACCTCAAAGATTATTCTGGAAAAGCAAGACGCGTCTGTTGTATTAAACTGAGTTCTTTCGTGGATCCTGGAGAGGAGGGAGGAGCAGCTATGGCATTGTGCCGCCTGCAATGATGCCTATTCTCCAACCAAGTAACCTAGAAAGACGTGTCTTTATATATATTATTTCCCATTCCAAAAAGTAGGCTAAATTAGCTAACAATTTTTAAAAATCTTGACAGATCTTGTGCTACAAATCAACAGTAGTATGATTAATTCGTAACAGTGATAAGGTTAAATCTGAAGCAATGGACGTGTTCTTTTTCTCAAATGTATCTTCATCAATCTCAAATGGACACGTCCATCTCATAATAAGGTAAAACTACCTCTCTCATAAATTAGAAATTGGAATCAAGTTGCAATTTCTCGAAAACCATAGATGATTAAACTATTGAATATGATTTCAATTTGTCACGAAGGTAAATGAAATGATCACAGAGCAATAAGTGGAATTTAAGTGTCACTATCCCCTGTGTTTAATATTTACTATAAACACTAACAAACTTGATATCAATGCCATTGATTTTTTTTGCAATCTGTGAGGGATCTTTGCGTTAAAAGAAAGGTCTGGAGTTCTTGTGATCAAGAGGTTGTCGTGTTCCCTTCTCTTTCATTAGATCCCAGGTTCGAAATCCGACCGTGAGGAAAAGTGTATTGTGTGATGTTTTGTCCTTTCATTTCCTCTCCTGCTTTCTAACATTGTTTTGTTGTCTGTTTTTGTCTCCATTTTTTCCCCTCCTCCCTCCTCCCTCCCTTTCACCCTCTTCTCTAGGCTCCTAACTCTTTCTGCAGCCTTTCTACTGCTACTCCTTGGCTCCTTCGTGCTGCTGTCTTTCAGTCATTATCTCTGATCTGAGGTTAGATAAGATCTAGCACCTAGCCTTCTCGGATAAATGGCGAAAAATCTATGTGGTCGCATGTGCAAGTTGCGCAAGTTAAAGACCCCTTGATTATCCTAAATCCATAAGAGTATGCTTCGGCCTCCACCTCTGCAAAATTCAAAATTAATTCCCACCAAACTGGACCGAGACACGCCTGAGGTTCGTTTGGGAGAAATTCTCATATCGTCTTGATGTTGTCCTTTTTGGGGGGGGTTTTAGTCAGAGTTCTACGACACCTGCAACACAATAAGGTCATATAAGTGCCGAAGATTAGAAGTGTTACAAGAGAGTAACAAACACACAAAAATGGAGGGGGAGGGGGGGGAGGAGATCAAGACGATAGATGCTTGATAGGAGAGAAGAAGCAAACCACCCCAGCGAGCACCCGCCAACCACTCACTGAGTTGTCCGTTCTGCCTGTGTTGGCCACATTGAGCACTTGAAAAACATGAAGTAAAAACTGAGAGGTATGTACAACACATGTGCCCAAGATAGAATTTCTACTGTTTTTCTTTTGGTCAGAACACAAGGTTTTATGTTACTGTTGTACGTTGTACTGTATTGTAAAGCGCTCAGAGACGGTGTACTTTAATCAGGGTTGAGCGAAATGTAAATGTCATTTATTTAATATTATTATTATTATTATTATTATTATTATTATTATTATGATTATGATTATTATTATTATTATTATTATTATTATTATTATTATTATTATTATTATTATTATTATTATTATTATTATTGTTAATATTGTTATTATTATTATTATCATTATTATTATTATTATTATTATTATTATTATTATTATTATTATTATGATTATGATTATTATTATTATTATTATTATTATTATTATTATTATTATTATTATTATTATTATTGTTAATATTGTTATTATTATTATTATCATTATTATTATTATTATTATTTCGTTTCTTGAAATGTCGCTGGATGATTTTGGCGTATTCTGTTTGAATCACCCTGTATTCTGAAAAGGTTGTCCATACGTAGCCTTGTAAAGACCAAAGTGACCATCATGTCTGGTCTGCGAGAATTCATACATTATTATTGTTACTGTCTTATTTCTTAAAAATAGTCGGTTCTGTATTGTAGACTTTGCTGTTCTGTTCTTGTTCCCATGAACTTTGTGTCCTTCCCCAAAACATCTCCGCCCACCCACCCCCCCCCCCAACCCCCCCCCCAACCCCCACCCCCCACACACACACCGACCTCCCCCAACACGCCTTTTTCCTCTCCCTTTTAAAAAACCCAGTAACCTTAAAACAACTGAATCGACGAAAACTAACTTAGATCTATTTATTATTCATGACTCAGTGTGCACCTCACACTCTTAATGAAAGCCGTTCCTGAAGTTCCGAGCGTCTCCGGAACAAGTTTGGGACTTTCTCTGTATGTGTGTGTGTGTGTGTGTGTGTGTGTGTGTGTGTGTGTGTGTGTGTGTGTGTGTGTGTGTGTGTGTGTGTGGAGGGGGGGTGGGTGGGTGTTCGTGTGTTTTGTTTTTCTGCGGGCCACACGTACGTCGTAATAAAGTGCTCAGCCAGCGCTCCCCCCGAACAGGTAGTTAGTTACCATCTTCAATTCCCGCCTCTCCTCCAACTTGTGGTTTCGCTAGAATTTAAAAAGTTCTATCTGACATTATTTTATTATTTGGCCCGTTTTGAGTAACTAAGACCTTGAAATTGGACACCAAAATAATTGTTCTTGCTGCTCTATCAAAAAAAATCGTGAGATAATTCGGAGTCGTTATCGAGATCTTCAAAGAATTGTATCTTTTAAAAAATATTTTAAAAACCCCAAAAAATAACCATGTCTGTTGTGAAACTTAAGATATTTTACGTCAAATGTCTCAAAACTGGGTGAGTACTGGTACTGATCAGATAGAACTTTGTAGCTCTGGCTTATCGTGGTGTCTGACAACAACAGCTTGTTCATTTCGACTTCGCCAAATGAATAAATCATGAGCCGTCGTCCCCATCAACGAACAAGCCTCATCATGCTGTTTTCGTGTCAGCCGTCTTGTCTTCGGAGCTTCTTAACCCTACTCGTACGTCGTGTTTTACTATCGTATCCATACTAGAGCTGGGCAATGAGTCGCTTCAGCAAAATCCGGATAATATTTTAGTGCACCTCTTCGGCTAATATGATATGAACCGCTTCGGCAAATGGGTTAGAACCACTTTGACAAACGGGTTATCATCACATCAACAAATTGGTGCACCCACTTCGGCAAACGGGTCAGGAAAGAGAGTTAAGAGTCTGAAATCGGATAATGTTTCGTTGAGAATTATCCGGTTATCCTTTTGGATTATCCGGATTTTGCCCACCTCTAATCCATACGATGTGGGGAACTCTGTGCCACCACTTAACCCTATCCGTTTTACTATCGTATCCGTACGACGTGGGGAACCCTGTGCAACACCACTAAATCATATCCGTACGTTGTGTTTTAACTATCGTATCCATATGATGTGGGGAACTCTGTGCCACCACATAACCCTACCCGTTAGTCGTCTTTTACCATCGTATCCGTACGACGTGGGGAACTCTGTGCCACCACCTTCCAAAAAGGAAATTACTCGTTAATCCAATCTAAGCTCTTTGCATAGCGGTGTGTCAAAGTGATTATCTGAGAAATACGGAAAGTTTCAAAGAGATCTCCGTACTAGAAGTTTTCTGAAAGGTGAAGAATACAACCCCGGGGTACAAAATTACCCCAGGGCATACGGATAGGGTTAAAAGAGAAGCGCCCGTCGCACCTACTGGCCACTGGGGACTGGAAGCAAGAACGGACTGTGACTAGTGTGTGACATGTTTTAGATTGTGATATGTGAGGCAGCGTGGCGGAATCAGGCTCTCGTCAAAATAATCAAAGTGAAGAAACTTGCATTTTTCCGCAGGTTGGTGAATTTTAATCAAATTTTTGGTTTTTGGCTCAAAACCTTTCATGCCCATTAAAGAACTCATTTCTGTGTGGATTTTTCTTTTAAAAAAGGTTGATTTAAGGCACACAAAAAATAAATTTTCAGTTACCACGAACTCTTAAGCTAAGGAAATAACTAATCTGTGGCGGCCATTTTCTCACTAATTTTACCTCTGAAAACAGGCAACCCCCACCTCCTTCTTTCGCAAATATCTCGACTTGTATTCAAAATAAATGGATATATTTTTCATCCAAATAAAGACAAGTGAACAAGCTTAAAGATAATACCAATAACTCTACATGCCCCAAAATTTACGAGAGCCTGATTCCACCACGCTGCCTCACATATGTGAGATGTGCTGACAAATGAGTTACTTCTCGCAATCTAAGAACGAGATAAAAGCCAACAATCGACACTGGGGTCAGATTTACAGATTTTTGATGAATGCCATTTTGTTCAAGTCTACCATGTCTTTTATCATTCCTTACTTAAAAGTTGCACAAACTATAAAGTAGATGTATAATTTCCTTAGAGCTTAAATCCAACAGGTAATTCATTTTGTCAGCACGCTCACATATTGTGCTCTTTTTTATAAGAAATAAGAAAGTCACTAGATAAAGGGCTGTACTATACTTACATTGTTTATGTTTATATCATGATAATAATAGAATAATAATAATCATTATCATTATCATTAGTATTATTATTATTATTATCATTATTATTATTATCGTCGTTATTATTATCATTATTATTATTGTTATTATTATTACTATAATTATATTATTATTGTTGTTATAACTATTATTGTTATTGTTATTATTATTGTCATTATTACTGTTATTGTTTGTATTATCATTATTATTATTATTATTATTATTATTAAATTTTTTAATATTATTAATATTATTATTATTATCACTATTTTTATTGTTATTATTATTATTATCATCATCATCATCATCATAACACTTCGTATGATGACGAAAAACATACATGGACTTGATTACTACACACATTTTGGTAGCTTTATGAAAAGATAATAACATAATACATGTATTTAAATGGCGTCATGTTCTACCAATGGCTCACTTCACGTGTGTGTGTGTGTGTGTGTGTGTGTGTGTGTGTATGTGTGTGTGTGTTTGTGTGTGTGTGTGTATTTGTGTGTGTTTGTGTGTGTGTATAATATATAAATGGATGGATGTACGGACAGATGTATTTATATATTAAGTGTGTATATGGGGACCGTCTCTAGATTCGACACACTTCAATTTACACTTCTCAAAATAGTATCGTTATAATGACGCCCGATTGGTAGAGAGTCAACAGTTCCCGGAGTTCATGTTGCCAACAAGGCACGTTTCGCCGTTCATTCTGTTTGACTGATTGATTGAGTAGGCGTTTTACGGCACTATCGACTCAATTTGGTCATTCTGGGGCCTGGGTACTGTATATTTGCCCTACCGTACTCTCCACAGAAAAATGATGATATTTTTGTTTGACCAATCTCCATAATAGTCTCTCAAACATCCCCAAAGCAACGACGGACAATAGTGATAATCAAATATATCACTTTTCGTGCACTAGTTGTGGGCATGTACACACGTTAGGACGGCTCTCTAGGACTGGGCAATGAGTCGCTTTAGCAAAATCCGGATGATATGTTAGTGCACCTCTTCGGCAATTAATTAAAAGAGATATGAACCTCTTCGGGAAATGGGTTAAAAGCATCACTTCAACAAATGGGTGCAGGCACTTTTTTCGGCAAACGAGTCAGGAAAGATAGTTAAGAGTTTGAATTCGGATAATGTTTCATTGAGAACTATTCAGTTATCCGGATAATTTATCCGGTTTTTACCCATCTCTACGGCTCTCCCCCTGGAATTAGACGATGTCAACTTTTGGGCCATATTGAGTCGTAGTGTGAGTGAAAGAGTAAAATGTTTCTGAGTGTTCCTGACGAAGATCTGTCATCCATCTTAACGCTTGTTCATTTTGGCTTGCATTTTGGCCCCGAAAAATATACGTCTGTCTTGAATAGAAGTCGAAATATTTACGGTTGATGGATTGATGGAGGTAAAGGTCACCAGGTGAAAAAGGGAAAATTAGGGAAAAATGGCTGCCAAAATGTGGTGACCTCCAAAGTTAGAATGGCCTTGGAAACTAGAGATTTCAGTTATTCTGTAACATGGCGCTCATATGATCTTATCATGCAGTTGCCAGCGCCGTTAAACCCACTACTAAAACTAAAAGAATTCTGTAACACCCACACAGAATTGTGCTTTTAAAAAGACATTCAAAATGTTGGGCCATAAAAAAAAGAAAGAAATTTTGGAAAAAATTGCTCAACACCCAGAATAAAGTCGATTTATTCGATTTTATTGTTTTGACTAGCGCCTAATTTCATCATGATGCCTCATACTTTTTCGTCATATCGTCGTAGGAGATTAAAAGGGATCTGTATATTGCGCCTTGTGTTTATTTTGATGCTAGATGAAATGCCTAAGAAGAGTGGTAGACAAGACAAGACGAGGCAAGATAAAAAACGAAATCATAAGAGACATAGTAGGAGTAACACCAGTTCAACCATATATTGAGTAACAAAAGATGAAGTGGTTCGGACACCTCACGAGGATGTCCTCTAACCAACCAGCTCTGAGGGCATACAACATCAGAAGTTCTGTCTAGAGAGCCAGAGGAAGACCAAGACGACGCTGGAGCGAATCTGTGACAGACACTCTCAGAGCTCATGGGATGTCTCTACAGACCACTTACCTTGCTTTAGACAGACGCCTGTGTCTCCCCACGACACCCACCGGTACAAGCTGAAAAAAGAGGAAAAAGTATTTATTTTGAGCTTCGGTTTGTCATGGGTTCTATATTTTGTAATGGTCTACCTGGTGATCATTGTCTCGTTCTGGAATGAATATTTAGTTCCTGCAAAAAAATATACGTATAAAAACGGATCCATCTGCCTTTGCGTTTAAAATCTCGAACCTTTGACGATAAAAAAGGCATGCTATAATAGGGAAACGATTTTATCTGATTTTGCGGTTAAAATCTACAACTTCTGACGTCCAATATCGCAAAAGTACCTAAAATACAGATATAAACCCGACTCTTAGATAACCTAGCAGTGTTGATAGGGGCGTTAAACCCATACCATTTCACCCTTTTCTCAGATATAACCCTTTTAACCTCATAATTATGACTATCTCTACGGTATGAAAGACGGATTTCTGCGCGTCATCTACTGTTAATTTAAAACTGTTGCGTCTCTTTCAAATTTGCTTTGCTCTTGGTGGCTCTAAGAGACGTCGTTGACCTAGTAGTTAGGCGATTGGACTCACAACCGAGAGGTCTTGGCAAGGGGCCCAACGTTGTGTCCTTGAGGAAGGAAGGCACTCTGCACGACTTCTCCTCACTATACCTAGGCAGTGGCGGTGGGTGGACCAAAATTTGGGTGGGGCTTAGATTGCTTCCAGTTCTTTACCACCAAATAGCAAGCAATAAGAGTTAAACAGTGATGGTTTTTCTATACCCACGGTAAGCCACGGCAGTTTGAGAACCATTCAAACGAGAAGAGTTGCCTTTGTTTTCCATCTCTTTGTTCTTAGTTAAATTTTTGTTGATGGTGGGGACGAAGCCGATTCACCTCCAAATTTCCTCTAATTAATTTTCGTGTGATGAAAGAGTTGCCTTACGTAGTTCGACCTGATTTATAACTGTTAAATCTCAGCGGGCAAAACACAAACATGCTCACACAGCACTTCAAACATCATACTTCTATGAGCTGGATTAGGCCGTGTAGTCGAGAAAGTTGAACGCACCCAACAAAGAACCAATGAGCGCATAGGTATCTGTGTCAGTGGGGGAAAGTGTGTCGTAAACTTTCACCCCATTGTCAGGGCTAGGAGAGCGTGAGCCCTCGGTACAGTGTTATTTTTTCCCAGTCTTCTACCTTTTTACAAGAAGAGTTTCATTAAGGACGGGCTGCGGGAAAAGGGCTCATCTGTGCCGAGCCCTAAAGACATTTGATTGGCTGCTGGGTTACTATAGTTGTAAGCGGTAACAACAGTGATTGGATAAGCGAGCAAGCTGCAAAGTTAATCACTCTGCGTTCATTGCGTGCCTTCATAACGGTTTCAACTGCTTATTTCATTGTGGAGAAACTTTCATTTACTTTGGGATAGAGTTGGGGGTGGTGGGTGGGGAGGGGGGAGGGGCTCAAGCCCGAGAGCCCTTCACTACCCACCGCCACTGCTAGGTCGGTGAAGTCGGATTTCTTGAAAAAGAGACAAAATGGAACTAAATAGGTTTTTGGTTTTTTTAAACTAGATCTATTTGATTGGAAGCAAAAAAGAAGACAAGGGATTCATGTTTCTCTATTGCCTCTTATGATGTGATATTGTATACCAAGCGGATTGTTAATATCCAATTTGTTAAACTAATTTTGCAAAACATTTAGAAAATATAAACGATAGTAGTAATATATTTTTTTAATTTGCGTTTTTATTTCTCTGCAGTCATTTGTAAACCAAGAACCACGGATTGATTAAAGATTGTAATGGAACGTGTCCACATCCTGAAACCTAAGTACGTCGTTATTTCAGAATTACACAGTTCTGCCCGACATTGTTTGCCGTTTTGAGTCACTATAAACATGGTGAAATGGTATGGGTTTAACGCCCTTATCAACACTATTAGGTTATTTAGGGGGCGGGACCTCCTAGCTTAACGTCCGTCTCCGATAGGACAAAGGCGAGTAGGAAGTTCGTGTAAAGTGCCTCTTCCAAGGACACAATGTTGGACCGAGCTGAGGCTCGAACCCGCAATCTCACAATTATGAGTCCGGTAGCCTAACCACTAGACCACCGACAATCTCACGATTACGAGTCCGGTAGCCTAACCACTAGACCACCGACAATCTCACGATTACGAGTCCGGTAGCCTAATCTCTAGGCCGACTGAGTTACTAAGACCATGAGGTTAGAAACCAAATGTGAGGCAGCGTGGTGGAATCAGGCTCTCGTCAATTTTTGGGCATGTAGAGTTATTGGACTCATCTTATAGCTTGTTCACTTTTCTTTATTTGGATGGGGAAAAATATCCATTTTATCTTGAATACAAGTCGAGATATTTGCGAAAGAAGGAGGTGGGGGTCACTTGTTTTCAGAGGTAAAATTAGTGAGAAAATGGCCACCAAAGATTAGTTATTTCCTTAGCTTAAGAGTCCGTGGTAACTGAAATTTTACATTTTTTATGCCTTTAATCAACGTTTTTCAGAAAAATCCAAAAAGAAATGAGTTCTTTAATGGGAGTGAAATGTGTTGAGCAAAAAAACAACAAAAATTTGATATAAATTCACCAACCTGCGGAAAAATGCAAGTTTCTTCACTTTGATTATTTTGACGAGAGCCTGATTCCACCACGCTGCCTCACAAATTAATGTTCTAACTGATCTATCAAAATGGGAAGGTTATTCGGAGTCAATATCAAGATACTCAAAGGATTGCAATCGAAAAAGCTTGTTGTGTTGTGAAACTCTACATATTTTTTAAGTCAAGTTTCTTAAGAAAGTCAAAATTCAGGAAAAAAAACTACTGACAATTTTTTAAATCTAATGTTTGTGAACACGCATGCAAAAAAAACAATCAATTTCCAAGAGCGAAAAGTGCGGTATTCGTTACGTAAGACATGTCAACAAAATCAAATATGGCCGCCGTATCCATGGAAGCGAAACTTTTTCTCAAATTTGATTGGAAATTTTAAGACTCCATACTATGCTTGTTATATGTGTGAAATTTGATAAAATTCGGTCTTATACCCTTTTTCTTCTATTTTGAAAACTCAAGTTAATCGTATTATGACTCGTAAATATCTAACTTCAACTTCAATAAGCGTTGCCAGAGAATGACAGCTACTGTCAACCAAACAGGGTAGAATAATGACAATGATGTGGTTTGATCTATCTATCTATCTATCTATCTATCTATCTATCTATCTATCTATCTATCTATCTATCTATCTATCATCCATCCATCTATCTATTAAAAATTTTAATTATAATCTTTCTTTCCCTCTTTCTTTCTGTATCTCTCTATAACTTTCTCTCTTTCTCTCTATCTATCTCTCTCTCTCTTTCTTTCTTTCTTTCTCTCTGTCACTCTCTCTCTCTCTCTCTCTCTCTCTCTCTCTCTCTGTCCCTCTCTCTCTTTCTCTCTCTCTCTCTCTCTCTCTCTCTCTCTCTCTCTCTCTCTCTTTCTCTCTATCTATCTATCTATCTATCTATCTATCTATCTATCTATCTATCTCTTTCTCTTTTTCTCTCTTTCTCTCTCTCTCTCTCTATCTCTATCTATCTATCTGTCTATCTATCTATCTATCTATCTATCTATCTATCTATCTATCTATCTATCTATCTATC
>NW_004797925.1:124169-129847 GCF_000002075.1 Aplysia californica | reverse complement strand
GTAGTGGACGAGATGGGTGAGGAAGGGGAGTGAGGTGAAATGGTAAATTTATTATTTTTTTGTTTTTTGTTTTTTGTTTGTTTGTTGTATGTTTTTTTATATTACAGATGCTTTGAACCCCCTCCCACAAGAATAGATAAAGAATGAAAGAAAGAAAGAAAGAAAGAAAGAAAGAAAGAAAGAAAGAAAGAAAGAAAGAAAGAAAGAAAGAAAGAAAGAAAGAAAGAAAGAGAAAGAAAGAAAGAAAGAAAGAAAGAAAGAAAGAAAAAAGACTTATTTTTGGGATGTTTTGCTGGGTACCCACTCCCACTTGGGTGAAGTGAGGAACATTCGTATAAAGTGTCTTTCCCCAAGGACACAACGTCTGATCCCTGGCTAGATTCGAACCCACAACCTTACGGTTGAGTGTCTAAGAAATACGTTAAATGAAATTCTTTCAGTCGTTTTCAGCAGGTTTCAACAGTTTATCTAAGGCTGAGGTCTGGTCAAAATAGAAGGCTGAGGTGGTATAGATTCAAAGCCCCTATCAACACTATTAGGTTATTTAAGAGGCGGGACCTCTGAGTTTAACGTCCATCTCCGAGCGAAAGGACCCAACAAACTGAAAAATTCGTGTGAAGTGCCTTTCCCAAGGACACATATGGCGCTCATATGAAATTGTGCAGTTGCGAGCGCCGTAAAACCTCTACTAATACTTAAACAACGTCGGACCGAGCTGAGGCTCGAATCCAAGAACGGGCAATCTCTGTCTGAGGTCTAAGGTTGTGAACGTCTGAGGGCTTGATTCCTTGAGTCTTGCCATGTACTCGTAGGGCACCCTGAAACAAGTTAAAATGTTTGTGTGGTCTTTAAAAGATTCATCTTTAATCGATCACACCATAATAATTATTGGAGAAAGGCTTATCTTCAGAGTCTGTCATTTAGTTTGATTGTTTTTGTTTGTTAGGTGTTTGTTTTCTTTGTCTTTCTTCGAAGTCTAACTTTTGTAACGTCTACTGCCATTGTTAACGACCAAGACAAATTTCTCCCTGCGAGATGAATAAAGATTGTCATTGTCATTGTCATTGTTATCATTGAAGTTCATTTTTCCTATCCCCTTTTTGTGTTTATTGTTACTCTCTTGTAATACCTCTAATGTCCGTCACTTAAATTACCTTATTGTGCTGCAAGTACCGTAAAACTCTGGCTAAAACTATTTTTTTTAAAGAACTCTCCCTGTGGTTCTATCACTCCAGTGCCTGTCCGACTTCGAGTCCGGCAGCTTAGTCATCACACGACAAGAACGTAGACGACAAACGACATATACAACAACATCAACAACAACAACAACAACAACAACAACAATAACAACAACAACAGATTACTACAACAACAACATCATCAACAACAACAATAACAACAAAAACAACAACAACAGATTACAACAACAACAACAACAGATTACAACAACAACAACAACAACAACAACAACAACAACAACAACAACAGCAACAGATTACAACAATAACAACAACAACAGATTACAACAATAACAACAACAACAACAACAACAACAACAGATTGCAACAATAACAACAACCAAATTCCCCTTTAGAGAAGACAAAAAGTAACAAGCAGATTCCTTCTGTGTCGCTATTCTTTCTGAGCTGAAACAACAATTTATGTTTTATCAGCCCAAGGGTCAAACCACTAAGAAAAACAGAACACACGGTTATTGTACGGGGGTCACCCTGTTGTTGTTGCGCAGAAAAAGAGTTAATTTTCATTCAAACTACAATGAAATAAAACACAATTGCCCTGAGATTTTTACTAAATGTACCACTCACCCAGACCTCACTACTCAGACACATCTGACTCTTCTTCAAAGGAAACCACAGATCACAGCGGAACTCAAAGTAACAAAACACCACCAACAACAATAATATTATGTTGACAAGGGAGGAACAAAGCTTGTAGAGCAGACAGACGCGCTCTCCCATGATGACGATACTACAAACTTCAACGGGGGCTCTCGTGGACTTGAGGTGAAAGTGTTCGTCTCTCATTCAAAGGTCCCATGTTCGAATCCGGGTAGCAACCGAAAAATGTTCTTTTCTAAAAGTATCTTCTTCAACCTCCTTTCCTGCTCTCTCTAACAATGTTCTGTCTTCTGCTTTCGTCTCCTCTTTCTGCCCCCACCCCCTCACCTCCTTTGCTCCCTCCTCTGGGCTCCTGACTCTTTCTGCTGCCTTTCTACTGCTACTCCTTGGCTCCTTCTTACTATTGTATTTCAGTCACACACCTGATCTTCTGGTAAGAAAGATCTACACCTAGCCTTCTCGGACAAGGGCCAAAATTTTCGGAGGTTTCGTGTGCAAATCGCTGTGTGTGTGTCTGTCTGTCTGTGTGTGTGTCTCTCTGTCTCTCTACCTGTCTCTCTTTCTCTCTCTCTCTCTCTCTCTCTCTCTCTCTCTCTCTCTCTCTCTCTCTCTCTCTCTCTCATTCTCTCTCTCATGTCTTTTACAATTTCATAACTAAAGATTTATTGTTGTTGTTTTGTTTTTTTAATTAACCTATAAATGTAATATACATCTTTGTCCATAGGGCCAAAACCCCAAAAGTCACTAGTTATTTTGTCAGCGTGACATAGCCGCTGTTTCTCCAGTCAACTTCCTTTAACTCTTTGAGGGTGTAGCAGACACACAATATGTGAGGCAGCGTGGTGGAATCAGGCTCTCGTCAAAATAATCAAAATGAAGAAACTTGCATTTTTCCGCAAGTTTGTGAATTTTTATTAAATTTTTGTTTTTTGACACAACACCTTTCATGCCCATTAAAGAACTCATTTCTGTGTGGATTTTTTCTGAAAAATGTTGATTAAAGACACAGAAAAAGTAAATTTTCAGTTACCACGGACTCTTAAGCTAAGGAAATAACCAACCTTTAGCGGCCAGTTTCTCACTAATTTAACTTCTGAAAATAGGTGACCCCCACCTCCTTCTTTCGTAAATATCTCAACTTGTAATCAAGATAAATGTATACTTTTTTCATCCAAATAAAGACAAGTGAACGAGCTTTAAGATGATACCAATAACTCTACATGCCCAAGAATTGACGAGAGCCTGATTCCCCCATGCAGACACACAGTATGGTCGCTTTTTGGGGAAAAGGGGGCTATCCCGAAAACTGCAGTTTTGAGAAAATCGAAGCTAAAGTTTATGGACCTTTGTTCAGTTTCTTTAAAAGAAAACCAAACAAAAATGCACACCAATGAAACCAAGCTTCTCCTATAGGTAGGGCAATTGCCACTTTTGGTGTAGGTCAAGATTTCTGGAAACCCCCGAAATCTGGGTTTGCCCGTTTGTCCTTAAAAGCGACCATAATATGTCCGATCAGCAGCAGACGAAAGTCGATCATAGTTGTGAGATACAATCGTACGAACGTACCCAGACCAGAAACTTGCATTTGCATATTTCATTGAGTGTGTGTTCTTTCGCGTCTGGGTTTTTTAAGTGTCAGCAATGATAGTACATAACAAGATGGTTCACTCAGCCAAAAAAGTGTCCGCAGGAAGTATGCTCTTTGCTTCAGATGGCGCTGCGGTCTGTTTTGAAGCTCTCTTTCGTTTTTCCCGAAGAAGAATAGGAATAGCACCTCCTTGCGTGCGCAGATCGACTGCTGTTCATCAGCAGTTCGGGTACGTTCAGTGCGTAGTTTTAGGGTTTTTTTTATTTTAATGACCTCTCGCCTTTCATTCTAAAGTCAAATTAAACGAAGAAAACCATCACCCTTTCCTCCGGAAAAGGTTTTTTGTCAGCGTAACCATTTTAAAAAAGCGTTCTTCCGAAATTTATCCCAAAACATGCTAGTTTCACTTTGATTTTTAAAAACTCAAGTAGGGTAACTCTGTTAGCAAAGTGCGCTTTTGTGAAGAGGGCGCCACCAAATTTTGAGGACACTTTTTTAATTGGCTCAAAGAGAGAAGTGGCCCATCTTGTTATGTACTATCATTGGTGTCAGATAAAAGAGGCAGTGTGGTGAAATCGGTGCTCGCCAATATAATGAAAGCGGAGAAACTTGCATTTTCCCGCAGGTTTGGGAATTGAGATAAAATTTTTGTTTTCGGCTCTATACCTTTAATGATCATTAAAAACACATTTCAGTGTGGAATTTTATTGAAAAACGTTGATTAAAGGCAAAAAATGTGAATTTGACGTTTCCAAGAATTCTCAGGCTATTGAATTTACTCAACTTTGGCGGTCATTTTCTTGCTATTTTACCTTTGAAACCAGCCGACCGCTCATTCAATCGCTACTATATCGGCTTGTATCTAAGATAAAAATGAATATTGTTTTCATCGAAAGCAAGGCAAATGAACAGGCTTTAAGATAGCTCTAATAACTTTATATACCGAGAAATTGACGGGTGTCTGACACATAATATATAATATGTCCGATCAGTAGCAGACGGAAGTCTATCATGGTTGTGAGATATATCGAAAGAACATACACAGAACAGAAACTTGAGTTTGTAGATTTTATTGAGAGAATGTTCTTTAAGCATGTTCTTTAATTTGTGTCTGGATTTTTTAAAGTTTCAAATATAGAAAACAGAACAGAAAAAAAATAATCTGTTAAAAACAAATTATAAAAATAAATAATAAACTGCATTTGTATAGCGTGTGCCCTCGCTCGACAGCAAGCTCTGTGGGCCTTACACTGTATTATTATCCCAGCAGACCATAGAAAATTCAGAAACTTTCTCTGCTTCTCGGGAGGCATACAGTACAAGCAGCTGATTAAGCTCTCCAGCACTAACAAACTGACGAGATCTTTCGCTGGCTATAACTGTGTACCCATTCCCACCTGGGTGAAGTGAGGAAAGTTCGTGTAAAGTGCCTTTCCCAAGGACACAACGTCGCGCCCTGACGGGATTCGAACCCACGACCTTACGGTTGCGAGTCCGAGAGCCTAACCACTAGGCCACCGACGCTGAAGCCCTCTCCAAAAACAGCGAGTCTTCGAATTAGAGCCGGACGAAGAGTCGATTCCGGAACCGATTCCAGCGATTAATACTACGGGAGTAAAGTTCCGTCTCCTTTTTACGTAAACCAACGGTAACCAGTTATTTTTATCATTAAAATCTTCTTTTTTTTAAGAATTTATTTTTTGAAAAATAGAAGTTGATGCTTCGTAGTATTCCGAAATCAAGATTATCCTAAATCCTGAAGATGTTCGGAGCCAACCAGGTAACCACCGTAAGAAATCACGTCTTTAGAAAGTAAGTAATTGGGTTCGGGGTCGATTCCTATGATTCTTAGCTTTCAATAATCGGGAACCTAGCCGCCCAGCACTACTTCGAATAACGTCGAGCGGCCAGCCAGAATAAGACTAATACTTTTCCTCAATGAGTTAAAGTACGTTATTTCTCCTGTTCCTATATAAATAAATAGAAGGAGAGAAGAAAAGGAAAAAAAGAAAAGAAAATTGATTGTTTCACTCCAGGGCCCCCTGTTGTCTTGTCTTGTCTTGTTATTCTGTGTGGCGCATTCTCGTGTTGCCTCCCCTTGCTCGCCCGAGGCGGTGTCTGGGCAAAGTCTGGGGAGACTTCTGGACTGTTTACATAACCGCTGAAGCTCGAGGGGCAGGGGGGAACTCATTTTCGGTTGTCGTTGATGTTGTTGTGGTTGTTGTTGTTGT
>NW_004797925.1:122638-123082 GCF_000002075.1 Aplysia californica | reverse complement strand
TGACTCCATCTATCCAGGTCTATCTCTGTCGCCCTCTAGCCTCGTTGCCATTGAATTTTTTTTTATGCAGGCACGTTGTGCTTGATGGTGTGTTGGTAATCACATGACATGTCCGACCCATTTGATTCTTCGGTGTTGGATGTGATGCATGACACCATTTAATTCAATACGTAAAATAGCGGGTACAGTGGTGGGGTTTTAAAGGGGCTATCACATGTACAGTTGAAACGGACAGTTTTTGGATGTGAGTCAGCCCTTTAGTCTGTCTTCTCTTCGTAATAGAGAATGTAGCTGAAATCTGTCAGTCTTTTCATCTTTTGTCACGGAAAAAGACTTATAGTAATAACGACACCGTCTGCCTATTGTTGCGGCCAGTTGCTGTTGTTGTTGCTGTTGTTGTTGTTGTTGTTGTTGTTGTTGTTGTTGTTGTTGTTGTTGTTGTTG
>NW_004797925.1:119652-120594 GCF_000002075.1 Aplysia californica | reverse complement strand
ATGCCGTGAGTTGTTAGCGGTTCCCTGACTCCGTCTAACCAGGTCTTTCTCGGTCGCCCTCTTACCTTGTTGCCATTGAATTTTTTTGTGTAGGCACGTTGTGCTGGATGGTGCGTTGGTAATCGCATGAGATATTTGAACCATTTGATTCCGTTTTGTTTGCACTAGAAGAAAATCCAATAACCTTTCACCACGACACATCACACATCATCAGCAAAATCCTGTCTCACCAAGTACCGGAGTATAGTCAACCAACAACAAGTCGAGACCTCCATACACTTCTGTCCTGGGTCACTTTCCACTTCCCAACTCATCATCATCATCATCCAGTGCCAGATCTGCGACAGACGTCGGCGATCATGGTTCCCCTCCATTCATTCCTTTACTCGGATTCTCTTAAAAAAGCTACATTCATAATGTATAATTTATGCCATCTATTCTAGGTCAGAATCTAAGTCCTTTCTAAAAGTAGTTTAAATCCTTCTATCATTAATTTTCCCATTCTTGGGGCTTCAATATTCAAACTTGATGGGTAATGACCGCATTTGGTTTATATTTTAGGTTTCAGGTTAGGGTTAGGGTTAGGGTTAGGAGTAGGTTTAGGGTTAGGAGTAGGGTTGGGGTTATTGTTAGGGTTATTGTTAAGGTTAGGGTTGTTGTTAGGGAACGGGTTTGGGTTAGGGTATTGTGAGGGTTTAAGCTTGGGTTAGGGTTAAGGTTAGGGTTATTGGTAGGGTCAGTGTTAGGATTAGGGTTATTGGTAGGGTCAGGGTTAGGATTAGGGTTAGGGTTAGGGTTAGGGTCAGGGTTAGGTTCGGGGTTATTGGTAGGGTCAGGGTTAGAATTATTGTTAGGGTTAGGGTTAGGGTTAGGAATAGGGTTAGGGTTAGGGTTAGGATTAGGGTTAGGGTTAGGTTTGGGTTATTGTTAGGGTCAGGGTTA
>NW_004797925.1:118527-119552 GCF_000002075.1 Aplysia californica | reverse complement strand
CTCCACCTCTCTAGGATGTCGTATCCTTTCCAGCCCGGGTTGACCTTGATGGGCAGAGTCGTAGCCCGCTTTCTAAACTTATTTTTAAACCCAGTTTCGACTTTACACATTATGTCTGGCAGTGTGGTGGAATCAGGCTCTCGTCAATTTCAGGGCATGCAGAGTTATTGATATCATCTTAAAACTTGTTCACTTGTCTTTATTTGGGGGGGGAAAAATTCATTTATCTTCTATACAAGTCGAGATATTTGCAAATGAAGGAGGGGTGGGGGTGGGGGGTCACCTGTTTTCAGAGGTAAAATTAGTGAGAAGATGGCCGCCAAAGATTAGTTATTTCCTTGGCTTAAGAGTCCGTGGTAACTGAAAATAAACATTTTTTTGTGCCTTTATTCAACGTTTTTCAGAAACATCCACACACATATGAGTTCTTTAATGGCTATGAAAGGTGTTGAGCCAAAAACAAAAAATTTGATAAAAATTCACAAACCTGCGGAAAAATGTTTCTTCACTTTGATTATTTTGACGAGAGCCTGATTCCACCACGCTGCCTCACATATTTCTAAGTGGGGTATGTACTCCACCCGAATGATCCCCACAGCCCACCAAAATGTACTTACTTACTCTCCCCTTATACCGTCAGGTACAGAAGGTGGAGAGCAGTCGACACCACGCTTGTCTGTCCCTGGCCACGTCCTCCAATTTCGGCAAATCCAGGCTCTGGGTGATTGCCTCATCCTTTATTGTGCCTTTTTAGCTTCCACTAAAATTGCAACAACAAAAATCGCCCATTAATGTATGACGACGTCTATATTGGCCCCAGACGATAGACAAAGGGTTAACATTAACCTTGAGGAGACAGTAGGACATCACAACAAAACTAAAGATGATAAGAAGACAAAAATAAGAATTGGCTCAACTCAGATTAATTAATCCTAACCGTAATCTTTATGAGATCTGTGGAAGTAACAGGACGAGAGAATCCCACTGGAGTATTGGCTAGCGCTCTCTCTCTCTCTCTCTCTCTC
>NW_004797925.1:112318-114678 GCF_000002075.1 Aplysia californica | reverse complement strand
TGCTATTTCCGGGGTGCCTTGATAGTCGAAGCAGACTTTGTGCTGTTAAGGCTAGAGAGATGAGCAGAGTAAGTCTGATTCAGCGTTTGAACTTTTCTGTTGACATCCACCCCCTTGGCTCTCATATGACCTTATGCAGTTGCGAGCGCCGTAAAACCTTACTAAAACAAACAAACAGATTGACTGAGTGTCAGTTACCACTGTTCATCTTCTCATTTCATCAATACATGTACCTCCTGGTGAAGGAGGTTGGCCTACGTACGATCACGTATGTTATCCCCCTTGATGAAGAAGTCCCTTGTACTTTATGAGATCACGTGATCCATGACGTCAATGGTGGAGAAGCAGCCAGGACTTTTGGTCCAGTGAGTGAGTCAGAAAAGAATGCTGTTGCGTGGTTGGCAAGTGCTATTGACAGTGTGGTTTGGTTCTTCTTTCCTATCAAAACAACTATTTTTCTTATGATTTCTCCTCCTTCTATCTGAGTTTGTTACTCTTTTCTTAAACCTCTAGTGATCAGAACTTACATGGTACAATCGTGTTGCAAGTACCGATGGTAATGATACATTTACCAATGTGTAGCATATTTTGTATAGCGCATATCCCCGCTCAACAGCAAGCTCTAAGCACTTTACTATCTATTACTATAATACTACTTTCAGAAACATTCTCGGCTTTCCGTGAAGCATGCAAATGCAAATAGTCTACTATATAAACGCCTAAACACTAACAAACTGATAAGATCTTTCGCTGTCTACAATAGCAGATTAGCCGGGTACCCGTTCCCATCTGGGTGAAGTGGAGAAAATTCCAGTAAAGTGCCTTTTCCCAAGGACCCAACGTTGGGGGCCTCTTTACACGGCAATCTTTGCGCGTACACGCCTGTGCGTAAACACCAACATTGGACACAATGCTTAGGATCATGGCCGGGGTCTTGTTCTGACGTAATTCTCCGTATTTGACGAAAAAGATAGCTGCTGACATAAAGGCATAGCATTTGGGGGGCAAATGAGAGCAAATGATTGGGCATTTCTCCAAAGTAAACGCCATCCTTTCCCCAAGAGATGGACCGGCACACCACAGCTCATAAATCGAGTTAATAATAAGTCGGGCGTTCACAGCAAAACAGGCGTAACTGATGAGCATTTTTATTGCAGATGGAACTTTGTGGAAGCCACACTCGCGGTGTGTGCTCGATCGATGGGATCTGGTGCGAAAACGTGAAGGATGATCACTCACAGTCCAACTCGACTTGTCACCACGAGGGTTCTGATAGTGCCTGGCCTGGTGGCTTGAGTTAGAGCGAGTCTCCACGTATGCTGGAGAGAGTAGTGTGCACCAAAATAATAAATGTGTGGCAGCGTGGTGGAATCAGGCTCTCGTCAAAATAATCAAAGAGAAGAAACTTGCATTTTTCCGCAGGTTCGTGAATTTTTATCAATTTTTTTTTTTTGGCTCAACACCTTTCATGCCAATTAAAAAACTCATTTCTGTGTGGATTTTTTTTTTTAATGCTGATTAAAGGCACAAACAATGTAAATTTTCAGTTACCACAGACTTTTAAGATAAGGTAATAACTAATCTTTGGTTGTCATTTTCGCTCTAATTTTACCTCTAAAAACAGGTGACCCCCACCTCCTTCATTCGGAAATATCTCGACTTGTATTCAAGACAATTGGATCTTTTTTTCATCCAAGTAGAGACAATATTATTGAACAAGCTTTAAGATGATACCAACAACTCTACATGGCCAAAAATTGACGAGAGCCTGATTCCACCACGCTGCCTCACAAATGTGCGAGTTGTTTGCTTGTCGAGCGCTCCGAAAAGCACAGCATATGAACGTGAAGTGTCAAACTAATTATTATTATCCTAGCCCCCATAACCTCTTTGCTGGGCCCCCCTCATCATCCCACGATCTGCATACAAACACATACATACAGAGAGACATACATGCTCGCGCGCGCGCACACACACACACACACACACACACACACACACACACACACACACACACAACAACACACACACAAACACAACAACAACAACACTATAACCTTCTTAACAACAACAACAACTGCAATAGCAACAGCAACAACAACAACAACAATAACAACAACAACAACAACAACAACAACAACAACAACAGCAGCAGCAACAACCACAACAACAGCAACAACCACAACAACAACAACAATGACAACAACATCACCTTCTTCAACAACAAAAACAACAACAACAACAACAACAACAAGAAAGACGACGTCGACAGCGACAACGATATTTCAACCCCAACGACAACTCCTGCTAAAAATGCAACATGAACAACAACAATAATGATGTAGTAAATTGCATTTATG
>NW_004797925.1:110271-112218 GCF_000002075.1 Aplysia californica | reverse complement strand
CACACACACACACACATATACACACACTTATTCGCACGCACACACACACCACACACACACATACACACACACACACAAATCTGTTGGCCCGGATTCCTCTGATTATTTACTCGTTGACACCAGTGTTACTACAGTGCGGTCAAAAATTCGTGGCGCAACTTATATTCATTTTTTTAAAGGGGGCTCTCATGGCCTAGAGGTTAAGGTGTTCGCCTTTCATTCAAGGGTCCCGGGTTTGAATCTGGGTAGCGACCGAAGAATTTTCTCCTCTAAAATAATTGTCTCCTTTCACCTTCTTTCCTGCTCTCTTGCTATGTTCTGTCGTCTGCTTTCGTCTCCACTTTCTGCCCTACCCTTTCACCTCTTTTTCTCACTCCTCTGGGCTTCTGACTCTTTAGGCAGTCTTTCTCCTGCTACCCCTTTGCTCCTTCTTACTGATGTCTTTTTTGAAGGAAAGATCTGCACCTAGCCTTCTCGGACAAGGGCGAAAAATTTCGAAGGTCCAGTGTGAAAGTAGTGCACGTTAAAGATTGCTTGGTGGTCTAAAATCGATAAGAGTAGGCTTCGACTGACATCCGGGCAAAATTCAAAATTTCCTACCAGCTGAAAATGTAAAGTGTCCCATGCGCTTATATGACCTTATGTAATTGCGATCGCCGTAAAACACTTACCCAAAAAAAATGTTATATATATATATATAAATCGTCTGTGTTATTCTCAAACCGGCTACATGCAGAAAAGGGCAAATTTTACAGGAAGGACAGAAAACTATAATTTGTTAAAACGTGCAGCGTAATCTTACAAATTTCTGTACAAAAGGTTAAGTTATAAGTGTTGGGACCAAATACTACTTGATTTTTCCTAAATGCCATAACCGATAGTTTTATTTTGCACGTAGCCGGTTAGGGGATGACAAAAGATGTGCAGCACAATGCAGGCGGCCGGTTCTCTGCACTAAGCCGGTTCTCTGCACCAAGCCGGTTCTCAGCACCAAGCCAGTTCGAGAATGACGCTTCCGCGCACAGCCGTGACACGAGACGTCATGTAGCCGGTTAGTAGCTAGTTGGCGTAGCTGTGTGCTACTGCTCACTGTCATTGGCCTAACAGGTATAGATTCTAGATCTACAAGGGTGACGGCGAGTTATAGGCCTAGTATTTAAGCTAATAAAGATGACATGGAGGCGAGCGGTACAAGCGGAAATTGAAAAGGTGGGGGACATCATGGAAATAGCTAGAAAAGGATGCGCAGGAAAGGCTTTGAAGCTGGAGAAATGTTGTTGATGGCCTATGCGCCACTGGGAGTTAAAAAGAGCAAGAGTGAGATTTATACTAATATCTTAACGAAAGCTGACTAGTTAAAACAAAATGCTTTAGAATGACAAGTTCAAAGCTTTGACTGACCCTTTGTCAGTAAAATAATTAACCCTATTGGTTGATTGCAGGCCTGGTTATTGGGAGGTGTGGGTTCAAACTTTGTTGCCTGTCGTTTCATAATGGAGAATTTATATTTCTAACATTCTAGCAGCTCTCTTGCCTAATATTTGACATTATGTGACCAGTACTAGGAGTAGTCGTTGACCCGGTGTCTGAAGGCCATTACTGTGAACATATGAAATGGTAAAGGTTTAAGGTCCCTGTCAACATTATTAGGTTCTTTAGGAGGTTGGCTCTATATCTGCCCGTGTGGAAATGTATCTGTACTACGTGAAATATCCACATGTGCCAGGTCATTGATTGTATGAAGAAAATTGTTGATAAGGATAAGAAAACCTCCATGTGTTTACCAAAATATCAAATAAAGCCTCAAACCAACCCAAACTACAGGACAAGACTTTTTCTCAGTATTGTCTAAGAAACCTCCGGTTTTGTTTGATATCCTCCTTGAGCAGGGCCTTGGTATGGCACACGTTGGTCTCGTGGTTCTAATCTGGATCGGGGGGCGGCGGG
>NW_004797925.1:109335-110171 GCF_000002075.1 Aplysia californica | reverse complement strand
TTATGGGTTCGATTCTCAGCTAAATTATAATGAGATTTTAAAATTTGGTCAATTAATATGCATCTTATTGTCTGGGGCATGGTTGAAAGACTATAGTAACATGTATCGTTTGATTGTTCCTAGCTGGTGTTCGTTTCTTCCTGTGCGTTTAACTTTCATCTTTTCTGGCGCTTAAGTTCCTGTATAATAAACAATAAAAATATATAAGCTACATAGTCAAAAAAATCACATTTGAATTCAAAGATTGTAAGTGTTTACTTTCCCGATTGACATTCTTCGGTACTAGTCAGTTGACACAGCACGGTAAAATGGATGATAGTCAACTAGCATGATCTCTACCACCGTTTAGAGATGTTAATACGTATCTTTTTTTTCCTTTTCCTGGAACCATTGTTATTAAGCGTTTGGTCAACCAGATCCAACTTTGGTTGGTTTGACCTCATGGAAGAATTTGGCGGGACTCACCACTGTGACTCACCAGGATACACCTTTAGTCCGTCAATAAAGAGTGCTCAACTTTCCTGCTGTGTTGGATGACAGCCAGTTCAGAAATGTTCGTAAGATCCTGAAAGTCATTGGTGTTACACAGACTGAACATGGTGTGGATAGAGTTGGAGCGTGATGACAATGTTTTATGGTCGTACTGGGAGGACACATAGTTAGGTTAGTTCTTCAACTGATTCCTATTCCTATTCCTATTCCTATTCCTATTCCTATTCCTATTCCTATTCCGAACCCTAACCCTAACCCGAACCCTATTCCTATTCCTATTCCTATTCCTATTCCGAACCCTAACCCTAACCCTAACCCTAACCCTAACCCTAACCCTATTCCTA
>NW_004797925.1:102658-107021 GCF_000002075.1 Aplysia californica | reverse complement strand
CACAAAAACAAACCCAGCACAAACAAAAACAAAAACAAAAACAAAAAGAACAAAGCACCATCGACCATGTTGAGCTGGGGGTATGGGCGTTCTTGTTTTAGTACTTGTGGTGGTCGAGCCTTTTCCTCGGTTATTTCCCCTCATCTCCAGCCCTTGCTTCACGAGTCAGATTAACCGATCGTTAGGCCTACACATTAATGTTTCACAATACCATATCGCCTCTCAACTGAAATGTGGGATGACTTACGGGACCAAGCGTTGTTGATTTAGAAGGTAGAACACCAAGAGGACTCCTCATTCATGAAGAAGATTCAATTAAGTATTTCATCAACAGTAAAACTTAATAAATGCTTGGGTAAGGGAGACAATGATCTAAAAATGTGTAACTATACAACAATGAACAGAGCAACAGCAGTGTTGAGTTAGTATGCCATAGTGGTAGGAAGGCAATGAAGCTCTTGATACGACAAATTCAGTCAACCAAATGATGAATACATAATTATACTAGTATTTTTTTCTTTAAAAACGAGTTAAACTTTCCCTTGTAACTTGTGTACAAGAAACTGTATTTTTCATACTTGTATTCACTTTTTTTTTTGGGGGGGGGGTATATTTTTATATTGATTTTAAGAACTAAAGTAGACAATTCAGCACTTAAACTAAAGCTCCTTCTATTGCTGTTTTTAGTAAGTCTACTTTTAGCCTAGTAAAACAACTGTGACAATTCTGGTCTCACTGAAGATTTTTTTTTTTTTTTAATTGAACTTGACGTTGTTTTGTAGCCTGGTCAATTAATTGTCTTTCAACACAGTGTTGTGATTACTGAAACAAAAACCTTTACTAAGGTGCTTTTGGACAATATTCAATCAGATTTACTTGAGGCCACTGAAACGAATTCCCTTTCCTGTCTGCATCACTGGTGCAGGAAAAGAACCTGTTTGTTCATCTTGTGACGAACAGAGCCTGTGTTATGATGAATGTGTAACATAAAAAAAATACACTGTTTGAAAAAGAAATTACCTGCCCATTTGGAAAAAGATCTAGGTGCTAGTCAACCTTAACTTCACGTGGCTCAGAACCTTACTGATAGTTCTTTTACAAAATAAAACACGGAGTGAATATTGCGCCAATTTTTTTTCTTCATCGGATTAGGGTTAGCCCTTCATTTTAGTCGTTTTGCGTCGTTTCAATGTTTCAATGTAGGGTTCAGAATTGGCAGTTGCTCCTCGCGGTAAAAAAAAAAAAATCTGCGAGAAGCACGCTATGAACGTCCAAAAAACATGATTTTTCTGGCTGACTCCTTCGGGCGATGCTGATAAGCGTATGGACACGTCTTCCTCTTCTTCCAGTTCATTGCACCTGACCCTCCTATATACAGTGCCAGAATCTAGAGCTTGGTCCTTGTAAACATTTTGATGTAAGTTTTTGATGTTATCGGTGGATTCTCCTTCTAAAACAAGGAATTCAATCCCTGCTCTTTACCTCTGACAGACCTCCAAGAGGGTGGCCATTTTGATGTGACGTCGTCCGGGCCAAAATTAAAGAAAATTAAATTTTAACAAGTATATAAGCAAGTACTTGTGAGCTGAATTTCACTAACTTTGAAGCAAAATTGAGCAAAATAATGAACAACTTGCATCATTCTTTGACTCCCCTTCGCCAAAATGTCACTGCCAAACATTTTTTAAAAGGAAAAGACATTTAAATTACAAATAATTTGTGTGCCACTCAAACCTTTAGATCGATACCGAAAATAATGAGCCATGAGCAGCAGCAGCAACAACAGCAACAACAACAACAACAACAGCAACAACAACAACAACAACAACAACAACAGCAACTACAACTACAACTACAACAACTACAACAACAGAGACATCAACATGCGAACAAAATCTCAATCTCCTTCACTGTGGTTGCTAACATTGTCAAACTCAAACATATTATTTGTGTTTCTTCATGGCGGCTGGCTTTGCTCTAGAGCCTCCATTTAGACCTGGGATTTATTTTAGGTAGTTTTTTGTTTGTTTGTTTGTTTGTTTTTTGTGTTTTTTATGATAATCATACCTATTGACTCAATTATCAAAAGTCTGTAAAGCACTGCGCACAAAGATTCAACTCTTTAACTCCAATATCAAGTCTGTGCTCCTGTAAGTGGGCGAAACTTGGAAGACAACAGAGAATCATTTTTATTAGACTACTTGTTCAATAGAAATTAGGAAAAAAAACCCAAAAAAAACAAGGAAGCAAAACCCCTGCGTGCGGTAGTGCTGGGCAGCGAGGTTCCCGATTATTGAAAGCTAGGAATCGTAGGAATCGACTCCAAACCCAATTACTTACTTTCTAATTATGCGATTTTTTTCGGTGGTTACCTGGTTGACTCCGAACGTCTTCAGGATTTAGGATAACCTTGATTTCGGAACACTACGAAACACCAACTTCTATTTTTCAAAAATAAATTCTTTCTAAAAAAGAAAATTTTAATGATAAAAGTAACCGGCAACCGTTGGTTTACGTAAAAAGGAGACTGAACTTTACTTCCGTTATATTAATTGTGGGAATCGACTCTTCGCCCAGCTCTAGCGTGCTGGCCCAAGTTGAACCTTTAGAAAGGAAGGGCAATAACCCATAAATATTCACTACACAGCATGGCTGTCTTTGGGTCACTTCCCTTGTTTTCCGGAATAACGTCCACAAAGCCACCTGTCTCCAAGTTTCTGTTCTCTTCTTAGTGATACTAATTGTGAGACAGCGTGTTGGAATCAGGCTCCCGTCAAAATAATCAAAGTGAAGAAACTGGCATTTTTCATCTGGCTCGACACCTTTTTTGCCGATTAAAGAACTAATTTCTGTGTGGGTTTTTCTGAAAAACATTCATTAAAGGCACAAAAAATGTAAATTTTCAGTAACCACGGACTCTTAAGATAAGAAAATAAGTAATCTTTGGGGGCCATTTTCTCACTAATTTTACCTCTGAAAACAGGTGACCCCCACCTCCTTCAATCGCAAATATCTCCACTAGTATTCAAGATAAATGGATATTTTTTTCATGGAAATAAAGAAAAGTGAACAAGCTTTAAGATGACACCAATAACTCTGCTTGCCCCAAAATTGACGAGAGCCTGATTCCACCACGCTGCCTCACAATTTGTTTTTTCTGTTCGCCGTTCAGGACTTCTATTTTCTTTCCTGCCATGTTGCAGTGAGTCCCATGTCCTCGGAGTATGCAAGGATTGGATCCTTTTACTTTACTTCATACTTCCTCTTGTATCGTTAGATGTTGAGGAGAGGTGCAATTTTCAATCAAAGGCAGGGTAGGTGGCTTCTGTTGTTGATATGTGAGGCACCGTGGTGGAATCAGGCTCTCATCAAAATAATCAAAGTGAAGAAACCTGCATTTATCCGCTGGGTGTGAAATTTTATCAATTTTTTGTTTTTTGGCTCAACACCTTTCCTGCCCATTAAAGAATTCATTTCTGTGTGGATTTTTCTGAAAAACGTTGATTAAAGGTACAAAAGTGTAAATTTTCAGTTACCATGGACTCTTAAGCTAAGGAAATAACTAATCTTTGGAGGCCATTTTCTTATTAATCTTACCTCTGAAAATAGGTGACCCCTACCTCCTTCTTTCGCAAATATCTTGACTTGTTTTCAAGATATGTGGATATCTTTTTCATTCAAATAAAGACAAATGAACAAGCTTTAAGATGATACCACTAACTCTACATGCCCAAAAATTGGCGAGAGCCTGATTCCACCACGCTGCCTCACATTTCCAATCAAGGGCAGGGTAGGTGGCTTCTGTTGTTGATATGGTATTCTTTTGGAGGACCTCTGTAACACTACCCAGCCAAGTCCCCACCAGGTTATATGTGAGGCAGCGTGGTGGAATCAGGCTCTCGTCAAAATAATGAAATGGAAGAAAACAGCGGTTGTCTCCCTGCTTAGCTTTTCTTAAAATTGTCGTTTTTTGGCTCAACACCTTTTAATACTTTTATGCCCATTTACAAACACATTCCTTTAAGGATTTCACCGAAAACGTTGATTAAAGGCACAAAAATATAAATTTACAGTTTCCATGGACTCTCCAGCTTTGGAATTTACCAAGCTTCGGCGGACATTTTCTTGCTAATTTTACCTCTTAAACCAAGTGACCCCCACCTCCTTCAATCCAAAATATTTCCACTTCTATTGAAGATAGATGGATAATTTTTTTTCATCTGAACAAAGACAAATGAACAAGCTTTAAGGTGATACCAATAACTGAATATGCCCACAAATTGACGAGAGCCTGATTCCACCACGCTGCCTCACATATATTATTATCTTGATTTGGCCTCGCGTTGGACTTAGCAAAAGCCAT
>NW_004797925.1:99896-102558 GCF_000002075.1 Aplysia californica | reverse complement strand
AATCATAATTATTAGACGACTTGTTCAATAGAAATTAGGGAAAAAAACCAAAAAAAAACAAGGAAGCCAAACCTCAGCGTGCGGCCCAAGTTGAACCTCCAGAAAGGCAGGGCAATAACCCATAAATATTCACTACACAGCATGGCTTTCTTAGGGTCACTTCCCTTGTTTTCCGGAATAACGTCCACAATGCCACCTGTCTCCAAGTTTCTGTTCTCTTCTTAGTTGGTTAAAGTCGCAAAAACAGTTCCTAAAAACTCCCAAGCTTTGGAAGTTACCAAACTTTGGCGGCCATTTTCTCACTAATTTCCCCCTGAAACTAGGCTACCCCCACCTCCTTTAATCATAAATATATATATATCGAGCTCTATTCAAGATAAATGGGAATTTTTTTTTACCTCAAAAGCTAGACAAATGAACACACTTTAAGATGATACCAATAACTCCAAATGCCTGAAATGATTCCACTGCGTTGTTCCACATAAATTATGTATTCCTTCGCTTCATGGTGAGCGGCTTGGTGAGCATCTAATCAGAAAGACCGAACCACTTCATTCTTTGATGTTCTTGTTCCATAACCGGTTTATTCCCTGTCCAATTTCGGACAGTTTGATTCCTTATCAGTCTTTGGTCTTTTTGTTTTATATCGTAAGTCAGCGTCGAAGGGAATGTAATGCCTTGAATAAGTCATCTATTTGTGGCACAACGCGGTGGAATCAGGCTCTCGTCAATTTTTGGAGCATATGGAGTTATTGGTATTATTTTAAAGCGTGTCCATTTGCCTTGCTTTTGGTGAAAACAATATCTATTTATCTTGGATACAGGTCAAGATACTTGCGACTGAAGGAGGAGGGGTGGGCTTGTTTCAGAGGTAAAATTAGCGAGAAAATGGCCGCCAAAGCTGAGTCATTTCCTAAGCTTGAGAGCCCATGGAAACTGAAAATTTACATCTCTTACGCCTTAAATCAACTGTTTTCAGCACAATCCACACAAAAATATGAAAGATGTTGAGCTAAAAAACAAAAATTCTATAAAAATTCCCGAACCTGCGGAAAAAAGCTATTTTCTTCACTTTTCCTTTTTTGACGAGCGCCTGATTCCACCACGCTGCCTCACATTTGTACTTCCATTGGTAGGTGTCTATGGGTGAGTAGTAGTACTGCTATAGGTTTCTGCCTTTGCTTTTTTGGGTCCTGATTTCAATTTTCCTGTGTCCAATCAGAGACTCTCCTCTCTGGTCCAATCTTCTGTCATGAGTAAGCATACTCTCAAGCTACATGTATTTACATTTCTCAATGGGTGACTGGTAGTAAAAGTGGTAGGTGCTCTGGTGTGGTTTGCTTCTTCTTTCCTATCAAACATCTATCGTCTTTATCTCCCCTCCTTCTTTTTGTGTCTGTTACTCTCTTGTAACACCTCTAATCTTCGGCACTTATATGACCTTATTGTGTTGCAAGTGCCGTAAAACTCTTACTAAAATTAACTAAATTCCTCAACTTGTTTTAATCAAGTTGTGTCCTGTCGATGGTGATGTTTAGTGGGCCTGGACTTCAATTATCGCACGATCCGTGAAAGCATGTTTTGGCCAAAATTGAGCTGGAATAACCTTCAGATGAACACAATGTATAAACAATGCGTCAGCTATCGACTCTTTGTGTTTATCACAAATCTTGCACATACAAGATCATCGTGTTTGAAGTGATAGAATACTGATTTGTAATGATCTCACAGTCTTGAAAAAAATTAGGCTCCATATTATATTTGTTATAGTGATTGTACTCTGTTAATGTGGAGATGTTTAGTGCTCTTGGTATTCTCTTATTCTCTGTCAAACATGGGGTTGCAGCCAGTGACTGACTTTAACAAATTTAATCAAATTTTAAACATCTACCATTTTCTAAAAAACTGACTGAGAGGTTAAAGAATGGTACCAAAATGCTCAGTGGATATAGGCCTTTCAAATGGAACAGATAAATGTGGCTACTTTGAAAATTTAGTTCCTGGTACCTACAACTAAGTGTTTCAATCTGGTTCTGTAGCTTGCTTGAAAATCCTAAATATTTCTAAAATGGCTTCCGCAGCCAAAAGCTTGTAAATCAATATCAATAAATGTTTAAACTGCTCTCAGATAGGTAGCCTACTGTCTGTACAGATGTTCTACGGTGTCATTCAACAAAAGTTCCTGAGTTTAAAAAAATATTTTTAAAGGTAACAAAATGTTTTCACCATTCAAAATTCTCGAGTTGTCAGGCCGAAGGAAAGAAAAATCCTTAATGTGCTCTTCATCCAACTGTAGAGTTGAAAGCACTTTTTTCTCCAGTTTCCTTCTTTTTTTCTTTTTTTTTTATTTGTTATTTATGCTGAGAATTTTACTAGATGGAAATTTGATCTGGATTCTGTACTTTCATAATAATATTTTTCCAAAAGCTAACATTCGAATACTTTTGGTTTTTTCTTGTTTCTTGTATCGGTCGTTCAGTACGTCTAAGGGAGCAAAAGGAAATCTCAGTGTTCTTTTCACTGCCTTCTTTGCGCTTCTTGCCTTCTCAGGTAAGGTTTTCATTTTCAACTTAAATGTGACGCAGCGTGGTGGAATCAGGCTCTCGTCAATTTTTGGACATGTAGAGTTATTGGTATCACCTTAAAGCTTGTTCGCTTGTCT
>NW_004797925.1:97203-98689 GCF_000002075.1 Aplysia californica | reverse complement strand
CCTCGAGGACCCCAGGGACTGGCCGCTTCTTATCTCGGACCTGCTGTCCGAGTTGTCCACTCCAGCGGTCAGTGTTGTTCCAGCAGGGCCGAACAATGGCGGAATTGCATCACGCTGTCCATCCGCTGACCACTCAAACGTCTCCAGACGCTGTCTGTGGTTGGTGGGAGGAGGGGAGGGGAGGGGGTGTCCTCTGTTGGTTGAATGGTCGTCCCGTAGTCAGTGGGCCATGTTCTCCGCTTGGGGGAGATGGAAGATGGGCAAGCGGTTCTTGTGTGTAATGGCCTGATTACGTAGAGTGTCTGTGTACTATGTTTGTGTGAGCATGTGTGAGAGAGAACGAAAAAATAAAAGACAGTGATGGAGAGAAGGTTAGGGGAGGGAGGGGGTGAGGATAGGTGTAGATCTAGGCCCACAGAGCGAAGTGTGTAGGCTCAGGTGTAGATGGAAGATAGGCAAGCGGTTCTTGTGTGTAAAGACCTCATTACGTAGAGTGTCTGTGTACTATGTTTGTGTTAGCATGTGTAAGAGAAGGGGGAAAAGAGAGATGGAGAGAAGGTTAGGGGAGGAGGGGGATAGGTGTAGATCTAAGGCGTAGATGGAAGATGGGCAAGGGATTCTTGTGTGTAAAGACCTGGTTACGTAGAGTGTCTGTGTACTATGGTTGTGTGGGCATGCACAAGATAGAGGGAAAGAGATGGAAAGAAGGAGAGAGGGAGGGGGAGGAGGTAGGTGGAGGGAATGGGAGGGGAGGGGGGATGGGTAAATAAGTGAAGATGGAAGATGGGCAAGGGGTTCTTGTGTGTAAAGACCTGGTTACGTAAAGTGTCTGCTGTGTGAATAGGTGAATAGAGTTAGAGATCGAGAGACATAGAGAGGGAGTTTTTTTTATTGTGGTAGCGATGGATAGACAGACAGCCAGACAGACAGACAGACAGCTATATTTGGTCGCTTTTAAGGACAAGCGGGCTAACCCAGATTTCAGGGGTTTCCAGAAATCTTGACCTACACAAAAAGTGGGCATTTCCCTACCTATTGGAGAAGTTTGGTTTCATTGGTGTGCATATTTCTTTGGTTATAGAGAAATCTCTCCTTGTCTTTTAAAGAAACTGAACAAGGGGCAAAAACTTTACCTTCCATTTTCTCAAAACAGCATTTTTCGGGATAGCCCCTTGTGCTTAAAGGTGACCGTATTCCTGACATCTACATGGCGACAAGAGCTCCCCAGGTATTACCTTTACAAAGTCGTGATCGATCAGCGGGTAATTGAAAGGGCGAGATAGACTGATAGAGTAAGACCCACCCACCTAACCACCCCCACACCTCTGTCTCTCCGAGATATACGATCTGACATGTATAGCGTGTGGCATCGTAGTGAAATCAGGCGCTCTTTAAAATGTAATAAGGAAATCAAAGAAGCAGACGCTCTGGTGTGGTTTGCTTCTTCCTTTCTATCAAACATCTATCGTCTTTATCTCCCCTCCTT
>NW_004797925.1:90864-92756 GCF_000002075.1 Aplysia californica | reverse complement strand
CTTTCAAACATCTATCGTCCTTATCTCTCCTCTTTCTTTTTTGTGTATGTTACTCTCTTGTAACACTTCTATTCTTCTGCACTTATACGACCTCATTGTGTTGGAAGTGCCGTAAAGCTCATACTAAAACTAAAACTGCGATTGGAACATTTATGCAGATTCGTGTTTCTCGTTTTGTTTGTACTGGCTCGAAATATCAATATGCCCCAACATTGCTTTTGTCTGCTGTCGGTTAGCCCTGTGTGGGTCCTCCACGTCCTGAAATAAATTTAGTTAACCCTATCCGTACACCCTAGGGTCATTTTGTACCCCCGGGGTAGTATTCTTCACATTTTAGAATACTTCTAGTGCGAAGATTTCTTTGAAAGTTTCATTTTGACAGATTGCTATGCAAAGCGTACGGATCGGATTAAAGAGTAAGTTTCCTCTTTGGAAAGTTGGTGGAACAGAGTTCTCCACGTCGTATGGATACGATAGTAAAAACACGACGTACGGATAGGGTTGCGTAATCCAAAAAACAGTGGATCTCCAAGCTCTGTTGAGAGACCAGAATATCTGGATATCTGGATACCTGGATACCTGGAGGTGTCATCTCTGACGTGTAATGTAATGACCTTCCTGCACTCACGGTCACTTGGTACCTGGAGGTGTCATATCTGACTCCGAGGTCGACGTGTAATGTAATGACCTTCCTGCACTCACGGTCACTGGGTACCTGGAGGTGTCATCTCTGACGTGTAATGTAATGACCTTCCTGCACTCACGGTCGCGAGCTGCGGCTAAAACAGCACCAATGATTCTCCAAAGATAGTGGAGGATTTTTGACAGCTCCTGGACATGGATCAATGGCTGGCACCTCTATAAATAAATTATTGAAGGTCAAGGTCGCGAGCTGCTGTTTCCACATTCTGCCATACACCGGGACACGCCAGTCCGTGTCTTAAAGTTGTAGTTGTGAGGCAGCGTGGTGGAATCAGGCTCTCGTCAAAATAATCAAATTGAAGAAACCTGTATTTAATTTTTTCCGCAGGTTTGTGATTTTTTTTCAAATTTTTGTTTTTTGGCTCGCTCAACACCTTTCATTACCATTAAAGAACTCATTTCTGTGTGGAGTTTTTCAGAAAAACGTTGATTAAAGGCACAAAAAATGGAAATTTTCAGTTACCACGGACTCTTAAAGTAAGTAAATAACCAATCGTTGACGGCCATTTTCTCACTAATTTTTCATCTGAAAACAGGTGACCACGACCTCCTTTATTCCCCAATATCTCGACTTGATAAATGAACATTTTTTTCACCCAAATAAAGACAATTGAACAAGCTTTAAGATGATACCAATAACTCTACATGCCCAAAAATTGACGAGAGCCTGATTCCACCACGCTGCCTCACAGATGATTGTGGCCTGCCACCGTGGAAACAAGAAGACAACATACCTTTTTTTAAAGAGGACAGAAATCCGCCTACAGGGTAAAAGATCAAGGGGAAGACCGCGTGAAACCTGGAGAAGAGTCACGGAAATGGATGTACAAAAAAGTGGGAAGACATAGAGTGACACCTGGCGACTCGCCCAGGATAGGGAAAGGTGGAAAGTGTATGTTCGTCTTGGCCTATACCCTGAACCAAGGTGAAAACGGCAAGGATGACGATGATGATGAATCCATCCACTATGTATAAATAATCGAGACTTAGATTTCTCCAGGCCTCATCAGCTTCCGCAATGTCCGTCCCGCTTACCAGGGTGGTAGGCGGGTGCTCTGGTGTGGTTTGCTTCTTCTTTCCTATCAAACATCTATCGTCTTTTTATCTCCCCTCCTTTTTTGTGTGTGTTTGTTACTCTCTTGTAACATCTTTAATCTTCTGCACTTATATGACCGTATTATGTTGCAAGT
>NW_004797925.1:88822-89763 GCF_000002075.1 Aplysia californica | reverse complement strand
GAGAGAGAGAGAGAGAGAGAGAGAGAGAGAGAGAGAGGCGCTGTGAAGTCCTTGAGAACTTAGTCCCTTAAACACAGAGTCATTATGTGGCCATATCATTGAGGGAGAGAGAGGGGAGGGGGAGAGAAAGAGGGGAAGAGAAAGAGAAAGGTAGAGAAATAGAAAGAGAGAGAGAGAGAGAGAGAACTCTAAAGAGATAGAGAGAGAGAGAGAAAGAAATAGAAAGAGAGAGAGGGGGGGAGAAAAAGAAACAAACAATTAAACAAACAAACAAAACAAACAAAGAAAGAAAGAAAGAGAGTAAGAAAGAGAGAAGAAGAAGAACGTTGTAGTATATTATTATTATGTGGATGTCCGAACGTACCCACACGGAGACTTCAGGGAGTCCCTTACACCCACACACAAACACTTCTCTCTCTTGTGAGTGTCTGTAAACACTTGACTCGCAGCGGGCACATAGCAATAAACAGGCAGTATCTTTACGGGTTAACTCTCTCAGGACGTAGCAAACACAATAATTAATTATTAACCCAATCCGTACGTCGTGTTTTACTATCGTATCCATACGACGTGGGGAACTCTGTGCCACCCCTTTCCAAAGAGAGAATTTACTCGTTTGATCCAATCCGTACACTATTCTTAGCAGTCTGTCAAAATGATTTATTATTTTTTGAAATACTGAAAGTTTCAAAGAGATCTTCGTACTAGAAGTATTCTAAAATGTGAAGAATACAACCCCTGGGGTACAAAAGGACCCCAGGGCGTACGGATATGGTTAAACATAACACGTCCGATTAGCAGCAGACCAAAGACAATGTAGTATGCACCGCACGTGCCAAAAACTGGCAAATATTTTGTGAAAGCTTAGGGCAAAGGTGTTAATTTTTTTGGTGTGTTTTTTTGTTGATTGCGTGTGTGTGTGTGTGTGTGTGTGTGTGTGT
>NW_004797925.1:85484-87624 GCF_000002075.1 Aplysia californica | reverse complement strand
TATATATAGCCAACAGAACATTAACATTTAACTAAGAACTATATATATACAGCCAACATAACATTAACATTAATAACATTAACATTAAACTAAGAACTACAGCCAACATAACATTAACATTAAACTAAGAACTATATATATATACAGTCAACGTAACATTAACAATAAACTAAGAACTACAGCCAACATAACATTACCATTAATTAAACTAGCTCCAGTAACAAGACTTTTGGACAAATGATGCACCTCTTTGTATCCCTCCTCTTACACTGGAAATTAAAAAAGAAAACTTTACTCTTTAAACCCCATCAGGCGCTAAGAACGTCCGGCGGTAATAACTCTGTTCCCTATCGGATGCCGGGAGTGTCCAGTACTAGTGATAACATTTTCACTTTATTTAGAGCTAGTCTTTGCTTGTTTTTTGGAACTATTCCCGAACCAAGTTTTTTAGTAATGACTAAGCATATGTTTCTGCCATTTAGTAGAAGCTGGAGGCAAACTTTAGGGGTTATAATGAGACAAAATGCACCAGGTTAAGGTGACGGTAAAAAAAAATTCCAGGAAACAGTGGAAAAAACTCGGGGTTTAAAGAGTTAATTTACGGAAAAGTCTCGACCATGGCGAAAAAAATACTATAAAATGTTTTTCTGAAACAACCCTTTACTCATATATTGGAAATAAGGAGGGAAGTTGGAAGGACAAATGTGTGGCGTGCTGACAAAATGAGTTACTTCTCGCAATCCACAAAGGAGATATTGGCAAAAATTCAAAACCGAGGTGAAATTAGTAGATCTTCTATTGATGCTCTGTTGTTATGTATAACATGCCTCTTATCATTTCATACTTGTAAATTGTAAAACTTCTCTTATAAGCATAATATTTCAATTTCCATAAGGCTTGAATCCGAGAAGTAACTCATTTTGTCAGCACACTTCACAAATCTTACCGTTAGGCCTACATTTTTTTTACCCCCTCCCCCTCCTTGAAACTCGTATCAAGGAAAGTTCCCTGCTTTGGCATGAAATGGTCGTGGTCTTATGGAAAACATTTTCAGGTTCAAAATAACTGCACATCCAGTGAAACATGTATAATATATATGCATGACGTATGAAAGTTACAGCACACAGAGGAAGTGTCATTATGACCGTACCAACACAGAGCATACCATGGCAAAGTAAAACAACGCAAAAAAACGAGTAAATCTGTTTCACCCTGATTTACAGGGGAAGTAAGAGACAATGGAGTTACAATGGCCCCAAGATCTGGAATATAGTAAAGGAAGATATTCAGGTGAAGAAATGGAAATGGATTGGATACACCCTGAGGAGACCTCCGACAAGCATCATCAGGCAGGCCTTAACGTGGAACCCACAAGGAAAGCGTAAGAAGGGAAGACCAAAGATGACGACATGGAGGCGAGCGGTATCAGCGGAAATTGAAAAAGCGGGGACATCATGGAAACAGATAGAAAAGGATGCTCAAGACAGGATTCGCTGGAGTAATATTGTTGATGGCCTGTGCTCCACTGGGAGTTAAAAAGGGCAAGAGAGAGATGAAAGTTACAGCTCACACAGGAAGTGTCATTATGACCCTACCAACACAGAACATACCATGGCAAACTAAAACAATGCAAAAACGAGTAGCCTAAATCTGTTTCCCCCTGATTTACAAGGGAAGTAAGAAACAAAGGAGTTACAATGGCCCCAAGATCTGGAATGTCTTTATCAAGTTGTTTAACCCTATCCATACGCCCTGGGGTCATTTTGTACCCCCCCCCCCCCCCCCCGGCCGGGTTGTATTCTTAAAATTACATCCAATTTTTTAAATAAAGTAGGAAAAAGATAGTTAATTCAGTGATGGGAGTATTTGACTAAAACTAAAAATTTATTTTTTTTAAAAACAACATTGTTTTTCCCATTAAAAAAAGGAAATTTTTCCCCTGCATGTAGCCTATGTAGTAATAGGCACCAAAGTGTCCCTTAATGGGATAAAAAGCAGAGCATTATTATAGGTCAACACTGCTGAGAAACAGAGGGAGAAACAAAGTCACTGGCAACATTTGTGAGGCAGCGTGGTGGAATCAGGCTCTCGTCAAAATAATCAAAGTGAAGAAACTTGCATTTTTCCACAGATATGTGAA
>NW_004797925.1:84091-85384 GCF_000002075.1 Aplysia californica | reverse complement strand
TCGGGGAGGAGGGGAGGGGAAGCATGTTGAGGCCTGTCTTATGGGAGGTTCTATGGAGTTCTGAATCTGACAACGTCCAAAAGACAAAAGAGAGGGAGCGTGCGGGTGGAGCCGGCCGTTGTCAGGGTAAACTGTTGGCTCTTCTGTTGTTGTCGGGTATACATAGCCTCGGAGAACGGATTATGTCGTGTGTGTGTGTGTGTGTGTGTGTATGTGGAGGCCTTCACTCTCAGAGCCTGTGTATGTAGTTGTCGTTGATGGTTGATTGTTGCAAAATGAATTTCTTTTGTGTGTGTGTGTGGGTGAGTTGTTTTACAGCGCTCGCAACTGCATCAGCTCATATGAGCGCGTGGGACACATTAAGCAATATCAGTTTGGTAAGAATTAATTTTGAATATTTCTCGGGTGACCGCCGAAGCCTATACTCTTATCGATTATGGCTTTATTTATGAAATGTCGTCGCGGGCTTTGTCTGTAAACACATACTTGTAGTACGGTTAATTTTTTCTGGGAGAAGTTTATTGTGGTATCATTTGCATGTCGCGCCTTTGGAATCAGAGGGTCCTAACTACACGTTTGCGAGAACTCAATTACACACTACACATTAAAGACTCGAGACAATCTGGCATTCGCTAGGTCTTTTTTTTTTCGATTTGACGCTTAATTTTTTTTAAAGAAGTAAAAACATTTCAGACATAAGGGAAGCTTTGAGTCCCAATTTTCTCAAAACTGTACGTCGTGAAAGTTAGAACTCGGTGATTTTACGACGGGCGTGATGTGTGCGACAGTGTGCTTCTGTGTTTGTGATCACGCGAGTGTGGGCATACTGTGTTTCTTACAACAATTTGGAGCGGAACAGAAACTCTTAGTAAAGTTAAAATCTCTACCTTACGAGGAGGTCAACTCCTCTATTTCATATTCAGATTCAAACACCTCATTGGAGGGGGGTGGGGGGGTGGCAGGCTTACAAATACACGACAACTCAACTTTAATACATTTTCTCGTCTGGGTCTACTTCAGGGAGTGCCGTGACCATTGCTGTATACAGAGCGGAAAGATTGGTCTCAAAACCTCCCATTTCGAGGAACGAAAAGTTGCTCGTCATGCAACACGTTTGGATCACAGCTGGTGAAGACACCAAGTCGTCCATAATTTTATTCTGTGTGGAATGTTGAGAACACGTTACTTAGTGAACTTTCCCTCAGTGTACTACAAATGTGAAGCAGCGTGGTGGAATCAGGCTCTCGTCAATTTTTGGGCATGTAGAGTTATTGGTATCATCTTAAAGCTTGT
>NW_004797925.1:74319-83242 GCF_000002075.1 Aplysia californica | reverse complement strand
CCCCCCCCAACACGCACACAAAAGCATACACATGAATGTACACCCTGACACACACAGACAAATAAACATAAAGTCTCTCTATATACCTTTTTTCTCTCCGTTTCTCTTTCTCTCCTCTCTCTCTCACAAACACGCTCACACTCTCCGTCTATCTCTTTCTCTCTCTCTTTAACACACACGATTGAAAAACACACTCAGATCATAAACATAACAGAGATTCGGGAGTATAAAACCAGTCACTACGTAACACTTGAGCGGCGATCATTACGCGACAGTTAAGTGAACACTGCACGACAGTTGAGCGATTATTTCTAACAAAGCTCCATCACTTCTCTATCACATCATTATAATTCAGCATGGGAAATCCAACTCTTCCCAAAGGGGATCTGTCAAAAAGCCAACAATAATGGCTTAGGCACTTGAATATCAGAACATATTAATAAATAAACTCTTCTAACATTGAGGTTCTGTATAATATACAAGGTAAGGAAACCAGTAGGCACTTACAGGTCACAGAAGATGAAAGCTTAGCTCATTCTTAAAAGTTTTAAACAGGGTAGCAAAGATTAATCCAGATTTTTGACAAAACATATGAAAACCAAAGACATAGAATCTAGTGCTGAATGTGGGCAGAGAGGTACCGGTATCATCTCAAACTTGAACACATCAAGTACAGGCATGAAGATGAATTTTACACCATGAGAGATTCTTGCTAAATTGTCCATAATAATAACTATTAAGTGTGAGACTCCATCATGTGCCATATTGAAAAATGACTCACAGCCGTTGGTACAGGTGATTGGTCTATTCAGGAGGCCGTTTAAGCAGGTTCGACTACACGTCTTTTCTTGAACAAGGCAAAGAGACGTAACTCATACCAAAGAGTCTACATAACAAGAGGGGCCACTTCTCTCTTTGAGCCAATTAAAAAAGCGTCCTCAAAATTCGGTGGCGCCCTCTTCGCAAAAGTGCACCTTTTGCGAACAGAGTTACCCTACTCGAGTTTAATTTGTTAAACCTTGCAAATTTTTTAATAAATTTCGGAAGAACGTTTTTTTAAAATGGTTACGCTGACAAAAAACCTCTTCCGGAGGGAAGGGTGATTGTTTTCTTCGTTTAATTTGACTTTAGAATGAAAGGCGAGAGGTCATTAAAATTTTTTAAAACCCTAAAACTCCTCACTGAACGAACCCGAACTGCTGATGAACAGCAGTCGATCTGCGCACGCAAGGAGGTGCTATTCCTATTCTTCTTCTGGAAAAACGAAAGAGAGCTTCAAAACAGACTGCAGCGCCATCTGAAGCAAAGAGCGGACTTCCGGCGGACACTTTTTTGGCTGAGTGGCCCATCTTGTTATGTACTATCTTTGCTCATACACAAAGAGATGGCTGGATCAAGCAAACAGGGAAGAAACTGCTACAAGAAGTACAAGCCCGCCCTCCTAATGCTTGAGGCACTCAGAAAGAAATATTGTTCAAATCCTAGGCAGAGAGAGCCAAAACTCTATGGGGGCCTGGGGGACCTGTGGCAAACAGCTGCCTTCACACTAGACTGGGATGTCAATTTAGAGGAGGAGGAGGAGGAGGAGAGAGGAGAGAGAGAGAGAGAGAGAGAGAGAGAGAGAGAGAGAGAGAGAGAGAGAGAGAGAGGAGGAGGAGGAGGAGGAGGAGGAGGAGGAGGAGGAGGAAGAGGAAGAAGAAGAAGAAGAAGAAGAGAAGAAGAAGAAGAAGAAGAAGAAGAAGAAGAAGAAGAAGAAGAAGAAGAAGAAGAAGAAGAAGAAGAAAAAGAAGAAGAAGAATGATCTCTGCCCCATGGAGACGAACGGGCCTCATCAAGGAAGGAAGTAGAATGGAGTCAGTTTCTAACACAGATAAATCTAATCTGAGAACAGCAATAAACCAAAAGAAAACAGAACTCCCAATTTTTTCATTCGTTATTCGGGCATTCTGTCTAAAATGAAACCATGGCTAAACCTAGAAAATTCAGCCGTCCTGCAGATTCAGTTTACATCTAAATGCATATTCAACTGTTCGTAAGAAAAGAAGAAAAAAGAGGCCTGAGAGGAACTATGTAAGTAGGTGGGAAAGTAAGAAGATAATATTATTATTATCTAAAAGCAAGATATGAAACAAAGTATTAAGGACCAGACAGGCAGTCAAGTAGTTACCGGTATGTATGTAGGTAAAAATATTCACACCGTACACTCATCAGACTAATAGAAGGTAAGTACGCAGGTTTGCTACTCAGCACGTAAGTAGATATGAAGTTAAAAAGTGATTAAGTAGGTGAGTACAGAAATAAGTAAGTAGGAAAACATGTAACATATGTGAGGCAGCGTGGTGGAATCAGGCACTCGTCAATTTTTGGGCATGTAGAGTTATTGGTATCATCTTAAAGCTTGTTCACTTGTCTTTAATTGGTTGAAAAAAATACCCATTTATCTTGAATACAAGTCGAGATATTTGCGATTGAAGAAGGTGGGGTAGCCTGGTTTCAGAGGTTAAATTAATGAGAAAATGGCAGCCAAAGTTTGGCAACTTCAATAGCTTAAGTGTCCTTGAAAACTGAAAATTACATATTGAGTGCCTTTAAAACTTGTGGAAATATTCCTTTTTCTCCGATTTCATCATTTTGACGAGAGCCTGATTCCACCACGCTGCCTCACATATGAAAGTGGGAAGATGTAAGTAAGATGACAAAGGAGCAGTAATACGGGGTGCCCACTACGGCTGGATCGGGCCGATTGCCCGACTCGATCGCCTGAAACTGAAAACAAACACGTTTGTTATTGAACATCTTAGAGGCGATCGATTCGGGCGATCGGCCTGGCCGATGGTCGATCCCATCCGTAGTGGGCACCCTGTATTAGATCTATCTTGAAGGGAGTCTCCTCAAAAGAGCCAAGGTCGAACACGATGAAAGCAGTCAAACCTGCTCTGACAGCCGCCTGTATAAGACAATCATCTGCTCAAACTCTCAAACAGCCACACCTCCGACTTCCCCCTTTGCACAATTTTTTCTACATTACAACATCCAATAAGTCAACCTGTCTAAGACAAGCACTTTTCTCTTTGACAACGGGTGGCCGTCTCGGACAATGTTGACTGTCTGTATACTGGGTGCTACTAAAGGAAAGGGGGAAGGAAGGAGGATGTAGTAAGAATCATAAGAACATTTTAACAAGAATGAATGAAGAAGAAGTCTTTGGGTGAAGAAGCAATAAAGAGTGACACAGAAGTTGGTAAGTAATAATAATAATAGATAGCATTTGTATAGCGCATATCCCCGCTCAGCAGCAGGCTCTATGCGCTTTACACTATATTATAAGTAGCTGCTACTAGCATGTATCCAGAAACCCGTGACAGATACACATTATAATGCAGCAACAAACAGAGGCACACGTGATTTTCAAAGAATTAACAACAGGCTTCAGTACAACTGCAGCTGTAACATTTGTGTCGTGACATAGTGGAATCAGGCGGTCATCACTTTTTGGGTATATATTATGGAGTTATTGATATTGTCTTAAAAATCTAGTTCATTTGGGCTTGCTTTGGATGAAAAAAATCGCCCACCCATTTTGAATAGCAGCTGAGATATTTGCTATTGAAGGAAGTGGGGAGTCCCCTAGTGTTGTTAGAGGAAAATTTAACGAGAAAATGGCCGCCAAAGTTAGGTGACTTCCAAAGCTTGAGAGAAATATACGTTTGTGGTGCCTTTGCTCGATGTTTTTCCATTAAAATCCACACATAAATGTGTTTCTAAATGGACATAAAAGGACATAAAGCCAAAAAGAAAAAGCTTTGATAAAAAAAGCTCTATGGGCAGAAATACGTCTGTGTCTGTGTCGGTGTCTTTGACTTCAGTCTTTTGCCGAGCGCCTGATTTCCCAACGAAGCCTCACATTTGTTTATTAGGCAGTTTCCCCTCCACTCTGACGGATATGTGTGCTGCTTAGTTTCAGTCCCCACGGTTTTAGGAAACTGAAATTAAGCAAACTGAACCCAAAAATGTGAAATTATGCGATTCTGTTAATTCTAACAAAGAATGAAAAAGGAAAATAATCAAAAATTAAGCAAGAAAGATCAAATTTTGTTAAATTATGCGGGGTGCATAAAACCCCACGAACAGTTAATTGAAAACAATTTCCAGAACTTTCTGGGTTGTTAGTGTCGAGCTAAACAACACACGATATCTCCCATGACCTTGGTTCCCAGTTTTAGGAGTATTAACACAGCATGGAACATCCACATCCACATCCACATCCACATTTCTCCAGCACTTCAGGAAAATATGGCATGGCACGGCAACCCGCGTCCTCAGCCCGCGGTGTGTACCCTGTACGTCACTTGAATACATATACACTTTGACCTCTGTCTAGGAGCTATACTTGGGTAACGTCTCATTCTTCACGAGAAGGGCATCCTCTGAAAAGGAAGTTGTCGTGGTTGTCGTGGAGTCGCTGTCAGCCTCTGAACTTTTGCGAAACAACATGGCCGACGATGACGAAGCAGACACTTTGCCTTCTGACGAGTTGGACACTCCGTAAAAAAAGTAGATTGAAAATCCTGTACAGGGGAAAGAAAGGGGGAAGCGTGGGTGGGGTGTAGGAGGAAAAATGAGGCAGAAAAACACAAGAAAAATTGGAGAAAACTGGGAAATAACAAGCTAGCAAATAGGACGGGGAAAACAGAAAGCATTAACAAACAAATTTTTTTAAAGACATTTCTTTTAGATTCAAAAGGCAAAAAAGAAAACATGAAAACAAGCAGCTGTCAGAATGATTAAAAACATTCTGAAAAGCAATTTTGAGGAAGAAAGGCCCACACAAGGTCAAGACAGGCCGAGACGTGGAGAAAATGACTTAAGTTGGTGACTAGAATTATTCTCTTCAGACTAAAATTACTGACGACAATGATACGCTAAAATAGTTTTATGACAAAAACAAACAAAATATAATTAGATCTCTGTCTGATAAATAACCATATTTCAGAATTAATTAAATCTGTTGGGAAACAAAATATTTTAGCATGATGTCTGTGTTGTGAGAATGTATTTCATTCATAACTAGTGCACTAACGAACTCCCACATACCAACTGCTTAGAGTAAGACTCCTCCATAGACCATTTATGAAGCGTTTTGACAAAATGAGTTACTTTTAGTAAGAGTTTTACGGCACTTGCAACACAATAAGGTCATATATAAGAGCCGAAGATTAGAGGTGTTACAAGAGAGTAAAAACACACACAAAAAAAAGGATGGGAGATAAAGAAGATAGATGTTTGATAGGAAAGAAGAAGCAAACCACACCAGAGCACCCGCCAACCACCCACCAAAATGAGTTACATCTACTTCTCCCAACCCTTAAATGGAGATATAGGCCAAAAATCAACACTTGGGACAAATTTGTAGATTTTTCTACTGTGATACCCTATTCTTTATAACTATAACATGCTGCCTTTCATTATTTAATACTTATAAATTGTAAAACTTCACCTATAATTATAAGCGTGATGTATTTATTTCCATAAGGCTTGAATCCGAGAAGTAACATATTCTGTCAGCACGCTTCACATCTGTGTCACGACGCGGTAGATTCAGGCTCTCGCCAATTTTTGTTCATGTGGAATTATTAGTATCATTTTAACGTTTATTAATTTGTCTTGCTTTTGTTGAAAAAAATACAGCAACATCATGAATACAAGTCGAGATATTTGCGATTTCTCTCTCTCTCTTCTGGCGCTGTGGCTTCATAAACAGTCAGCGATGCCGACAGCACGCAGGAACTCAACACTCGCCCGGGGGGGGTCCTTAAAAAGTGCTGAAAGTGGGTTACTGAAATGTCCCAGCATACAAGTCGAGATATTTGCGATTTGAAGGAGGTGGGGGTCGCCTGGTTTCAGAGGAAAAAATAAGCGAAAAAATGGCTGCCAAAATTTGACGATTTTCAAAGCTTGAGCGTTGTAAGAAACTGCAAATTTACATTTTTGTATCTTCAATCAACCTTTTTCGGACACAAAAATGCCAGTTTCCTTGATTTCACTATTCTGACGAGCGCCTGATTTCACCACAACGACGGAGCCTCACACTGAGCAATTGACCCATGTACTGAACTTAAAGTAAAGAAAAACAAATCCAAGGAATGGAATAGCAATATTTAGAATAACGAAAATTAATTTGACGAGGCAAACAGCAAACGGGATGATGGTTAAAAAAAATAACAAAGCGGTCTTTGATCACGGAGCATAACGCGCAAACATTTTGGATCACACATCACACGTATGGGAGAAAGAGAAATAGAAAGACATACAGGCAGACAGACAGACAGACACTCATGTCGCTGACCTCCATGTCTCACATATATGACACAAAACGTATGACGACGCATATGACGACACATATGACGACAGACACATATGACAATGACGATGACCTACCTATGAGCATCCAGATACCGAACCTCAACCAGGTCATCAGCGAAAGTTTGAGCATAAGGTAGATGTTGACCAGGGCGCTGATGGCTGGCAGGAAGGGAACCAGTGGGACCTGGGGGCACAATGGTACAATGGTTATAAAGATGTTTTAGTTTTAGTAGAAGTTTTACGGCGCTCGCAAACTGCATAAAGCCATATGAGCGCCAGAAGATTAGTAGAGGTGTCACAAGAGAGTAACAAACATTAAAAAGAACAAGGGGAGAAAAAGACGATGGATGTTTAATAGGATAGGAAAGAAGAAGCAAACCACACCAGAGCACCCGCCAACCACCCACTGTAAAGATGTGGATGGTCACTATCAAACAAGATAGACCATAGTTACCTTAAATATAATACAAGACACTGAACAACCAAGGCGCCATGTTCATTAGCCGCCGCACACCCAGTGGAGTTCCCTTGAATGAAGATGAAGAGCTCTCCTCAAGCATGAACAGTAGAATAGTTTCTCTTGTAGGGCACACAACATCATTACACTAAAATATTATGGTCCAAAATATAATACTGTTACAAAGGTCATTGGCTCCAATCTACTCTTAGGTCAACAGTTACAGAGCAATATCTTTCTTCATCATCTTTGCGTCTCAATTCAATGTAATAACAACAGAAAGAACAATAACAATGATAATAACTAAAATCAGGAGGAGGAGGAGGAGGAGGAGGAGAAAAAAAAGAGGAAGAAGAAGAAGAGAAAGAAGAAGAAGATTGAAGAAGAAGAAGATGAAGAAATACATTTTGTATGGCTCAACTATGATTATTACCTATAAAGTGATGATGCCTTATGAAATCTTTTACCATAAATTCATTTCCGCATATGATGTACATTTGTGTTGGTGGTTGGCAGGTGCTCTGGTGTGTTTTGCTCCTTTTTCCCCTGTCAAACATCTATCATCCGTATCTCTCCTCCCTCTTTTCTTTGAGTGTTACAGAAGTCACTCTCTTGTTACACCCTCTAATCTTGGGCGTTTCTACCACCGGCCCCGTGGTTTTATGCACCCCGCATAATTTAGCAAAATTTGATCATTTTTTGAATAATTTCTGATTATTTTCCTTTATCATTTTTTGTTAAAATGATCAGAATCACATAATTTCACTTTTTTGGGCTCAGTTTGCATAATTTTGGAATTTTTTTTGCATAAAACGACAGGGACAGATATCAGCAATTAAGTGTGAGACTTTGTCATAAGTCATTTTTCAACGTGTCATGTAGCAGTCTTACAAACAGGGGCTCTCGTGGCCTAGAAGTTATGGTGTTTGACTCTCATTCAATAGGTCCCGGGTTCGAATCCTGATAGCAATGGAAAATTTTCTTCTCTAAAATGTTCTCCTTTCACAACCTTTCCTCTCTCTAACTAACAATGTTCTGTCTTCTGCTTTCGTCTCCACTTTCTGCCCCTACCCCCTCACCTCCTCTGGGCTCCTGACTCTTTTTGCAGTTTTTCTACTGCTTCTCCTTGGCTCCTTCTTTCTGCTGTCTTTCAGCCACACCCCTGATCTTATGGTAGGTAAGATCTACAGCTAGCCTTCTCGGACAAGGGCGAAAAATCTCTAAGTTCCAGTGTACAATTTGTGCACGGTAAAGATCCTTTGTTTGTCCAAAATCGATAAGAGTAGGATTTGGCTGACACCAGGGCAAAATTTTAAATTTCTTATCAACTGAAAATGTTTGGTGTGTCCCGCGCTCTCATATGACCTTACGAAGCTGCGAACGCCATAAAACACTTACCCCCCCAAAAAAAGAGAGAAAAAAAGCCACTTACACTAAGCAAGCAGTCAGTAATTAGTATTACGAGTGCTGTAAAACTTCAGCAGGGATGCCAAATGATTTTTGAAAAAAAAAAATGAAAATGAGCGGAGCATCACATCTCACCTAAACTGAACCTTGTAAAGCTTTTAAATGAGCAAACAAAAACATATGTGAGGCAGCGCAGTGGAATCAGGCTCTCGTCAAAATAATGAAATCGAAGAAAACGTATGCTCTCTTACCTCTCCCCTTACTTTTGCAATTCCAACGGATGAAAAAAAAACCCCCAAAAAACCCTGGAAAAACCGGACACTTGGCATCCCTGAAACCCGAACAAAAACTTCAACGAGAGAGTGTACCTTGAAGGCCAGGGAAGCAGAACTCTGAGGCTGGAGGAAGATGACGGCCACGCAGAAACACATCATGAGACCCAGGGCGACCGCCACGGCAATCGCCCACGTCTTGACCTCCCCGAGGTCGTCGGAGGCAAAGATGGTGAAGGCCGAGAAGCCAGTGACACAAACACCTGGGGTGGGACATGGAGGTCAGCGACATGAGTGTCTGTCTGTTTGTGTGTCTGTATGTCTTTCTCTCTCTCTTTCTCTTTCTTTCTCTCTCTCCCTCTCTTTCTCTTTCCCTCTTTTTCCCTGTTTTTTCTCTCTCTCTCTCTCTCTCTCTCTCTCTCTC
>NW_004797925.1:72252-74219 GCF_000002075.1 Aplysia californica | reverse complement strand
GTGTGTGTTTGTGTGTGTGTGTTTGTATATGTTTGTGTGTGTATGTGTGTGTGTGTGTGTGTGTGTTTGTATATGTTTGTGTGTGTGTATGTGTGTGTGTGTTTGTATATGTTTGTGTGTGTGTATGTGTGTGTGTGTGTGTGTGTTTGTATATATTTGTGTGTGTGTATGTGTGTGTGTGTGTGTGTGTATGTGTGTGTGTGTGTGTGTTTGTACGTGTATGGGCGTATTTAATGTTTCTGTTTATTCTAGTTTTCCCTTCTGACTTGATCAGATACAAACAAGCCTTTATCATGGCGAATAAATCACAGCGAGGTATTATCATAATTTTATATTTCTGGGTGGTTGGCGGATGCTCTGAGGTGTGGTTTGCTCCTTCTTTCCCACCAAACATCTCTGGCCCATATCATCTCTCCAACCTTCTTTTTTCTTTTTTTTTTGTAAGTGAATATTGTATAGGGAAACAATCCTGAGAAACATAGAAGAATGTCCAGGGCTCAAAGGGAAAGGAGAAAATATTAATAACATCAGGTACGTAGAAGACACAGTTTTAATATCAGGCTCAGAAAAGGACCCTCAATTGCTGCTAGATACTGTTGTAACAGAGAGTGAACGTAAAGGATTAGTGTTGAATGTAAAGAAAATAGAATGCATGGTAACCATAACATCCCAAAAAATCCCAGTTGTAATCTTATTAGCAAAGGTGAAAAGATCCATCAAGTCCAATAGTTTAAATATCTAGGATATATGATAACATCTGGTGCCAAGTGTTCCACAGAAATAAAACGGAGAACTACAATGGCTAAGGCTCGTTTCAATAAAATGAGCCCAATCCTGAAAAATAGAAACATCTCTATGAACACCAAAATGAAAATCCTGAAATGATGATGATGATGATGATGATGATGTTACTCTCTAGTTATGTCGTTACTTGTTCATGAAAGAATATTAAACACTAACCTTTTGGTTGCCCGCGGAGATTCGTTTACAAGAAGGGTTAGCCACACCTCTCTCTCTCTCTAGCTCCAGATCGTGTGATCCTTTCCTCTGCGGTGGGGCCCCGATGCGTTGGAATCTTACAACACATGCACAGAAATAGACCGAGGCTCTAAACAGCCATACCCACTTTCCTCACGGCGAAATCTCTACAGGACAGGCCTCCTCTGCCTCGATACAGCTCTTCCCTCTACCCTGCTGTAATCCACACTGAACTCCGTCTCACACACACTCACTCACTCTCTCTCTCTCTCTTACTCACTCTCTCTCTCATTCTCTCTCACTCACTCACTCTCTCTCTCTCACTCGCTCACTCACTCTCTCTTTCACTCACTCTCTCTCTCACTCACTCACTCTCTCTCTCTCTCTCTCACTCTCTCTCTCACTCACTCACTCTCTCTTCTCTACACACCTTCGCCAAACAATACAATAGGCTAGGCCTAGCTCCCTGTTGTTGACCAACACGCCAGACTGCACAATAAACAGCCAGATAATAGACCACAAGTAAGACATCTTATCTTTGGCAAGTATAAGACCTATTTGGGTTGCCAGTGCCGTACAATTGGTCGCTTTTAAGCACAAGTGGGCTATCCCGAAAAATGCTGTTTTGAAAAAATCGAAGGTAAAGTTTTTGCCCCTTGTTCAGTTTCTTTAAAAGACAGGGAGAGTTTTCTCTATAACCAAACAAATATACACATCCATGAAACCAAACTTCTCCTATAGGTAGGGCAATGTCCAATTTTGGCTTTGGTGTAGGTCAAGATTTCTGGAAGCTCCCGAAATCTGGGTTAGCCCGCTTGTCCTTAAAAGCGACCACTTCTATCTCAAAGTAAAACTAAACTTTAAAAAATCCTTGTCACTTAGGACAGACAAAAATCCTTGTCACTTAGGACAGACTAAAATCCTTGTCACTTAGGACAGACTAAAATCCTTGTCACTTAGGACAGACTAAAATCCTTGTCACTTAGGAC
>NW_004797925.1:67209-71738 GCF_000002075.1 Aplysia californica | reverse complement strand
CTCTCTCTCACTCTCTCTCTCACTCACTCACTCTCTCTTCTCTACACACCTTCGCCAAACAATACAATAGGCTAGGCCTAGCTCCCTGTTGTTGACCAACACGCCAGACTGCACAATAAACAGCCAGATAATAGACCACAAGTAAGACATCTTATCTTTGGCAAGTATAAGACCTATTTGGGTTGCCAGTGCCGTACAATTGGTCGCTTTTAAGCACAAGTGGGCTATCCCGAAAAATGCTGTTTTGAAAAAATCGAAGGTAAAGTTTTTGCCCCTTGTTCAGTTTCTTTAAAAGACAGGGAGAGTTTTCTCTATAACCAAACAAATATACACATCCATGAAACCAAACTTCTCCTATAGGTAGGGCAATGTCCAATTTTGGCTTTGGTGTAGGTCAAGATTTCTGGAAGCTCCCGAAATCTGGGTTAGCCCGCTTGTCCTTAAAAGCGACCACTTCTATCTCAAAGTAAAACTAAACTTTAAAAAATCCTTGTCACTTAGGACAGACAAAAATCCTTGTCACTTAGGACAGACTAAAATCCTTGTCACTTAGGACAGACTAAAATCCTTGTCACTTAGGACAGACCATCAGTCCAGCGTCACGGAACAGAACCAGATAACCGGCGTCACGGAACAGAACCAGATAACCGGCGTCTGTGGTGTAACGGTTAGACCCCTCGTCGTCACACTGTAGACCCAAGTTCGAATCCCCGTTAGGGAAGAATAATTTAATTTTCATAGTAATCATAGAGCCTCTCGTTCTTTTTGCTGTGATGTTGTATCCCTCTCAGCCCGGGGCTGATGCTGACTCGTAAGATCGAAGCCCGATGCCAATTAATAGGGTCTAAATTGTGTGGATGGAGGTGTAAAAACACCTGCATTTTAAAAAGAACCTAGATAGAAGAAGATTATAACAGGAAGAACTGAGCGAAATAAAATTTAAAAAACACACACACACACACACAGGATCCAATTTAACAGAGAAGTAGTGGGGTATTGGTGGTATTCAGGTAGGTGGTTGGCGGGTGCTCTGGTGTGGTTTGCTTCTTCTTTCTTATCAAACATATAGGCCTACATATGTACGTACGAATGTATGTATGTGTGTATGATGTGTGTGCGTGCGTGCGTGCGTGCGTGCGTGCGTGCGTGCGTGCCAAATTTGTGTAAAATATCTGATGCGCTACACCGATTTATGTAATTGCCGAGTCATGTGTGAAATGTGTGCATGCATGGGCCAAAGGCTGTTCAAATGGATAAAAAAAAACAATTTGAAATCTCAAAACTCCTATCGAGCATATATCGTCCTAGCCTCTCTTCCTCTGTTTGTGTTTGTTACTCTCTTGTAACACCTCTTTTTTTTAGTAGAGGTTTTCACGGCGCTAGCAACTACATAAGGTCATATGAGCGCCAAGGGGTGGATGTCAACAGAGAAGTCCTTACAGGGAATCAGACTTACTCTGCTCACCTCTCTAGCCTCAACAGCACAAAGTCTGCTTCGACTATCAAGGCACCCCGGAAATAACGTGTCACAAGAGTGTGACAAACATACAAAAGAAGTAGATCATCATTTTCATCACCATCATCATCATCACTGTAGACCATCATCATCATCATCATCTTCTTCATCACCATCATCATCTTCATCACAATCATCATCATCATCATCACTATAGACCATCTTCATCATCATCTTGTTCATCATCATCATCATCATCATCACTGTAGATCATCTTCATCATCATCTTGTTCATCATTGTCATCATCACCATCATTACATGTATCATCATCTTCCTCATCGTCATCATCAAGTGCTGGATCTGCGACAGACATGGGAGATCACGGTTCTCCATAATTTATTCCTTTGCTCGGATACTCTAAATAAAAAACAAGCTATACATGAATTATCCTGATCTCTCCCCTTCACCTATCTGTTTAGGCTCTCCAAGTAGATTGCTTTTAGGTTTTATTATCTTTATTTTTTTACAGTAGAGGTTTTACGGCGCTCGCAACTGCATAAGGTCATATGAGCGCCAAGGGGTGGATGTCAACAGAGAAGTCTTTACAGGGAATCAGACTTACTCTGCTCACCTCTCTAGCTTCAACAGCACAAAGTCTGCTTCAACTATCAAGGCACCCCGGAAATAGTGGGTCACAAGAGAGTGACAAACATACAAAAGCAGTAGAGGAAAATGACGATAGTAAGTAATAAAAGGAAAGAAAAAGCTGCAGTTCCCTGTTGTAGATCAGGCACAGTTATGAGCGTGACATTGATGAGTCAGCCCATTTACAATTCTACTGTGCTTGAACGAGAAATGTCCCCCCTTTGGGAATGGCCTAAAGACACTACAGTCAGTGGCACCGCCCCGCGGGGCCTAAAGACACTACAGTCAGTGGCACCGCCCCGGGGGGTCTAAAGACACTACAGTCAGTGGCACCGCCCCGGGGGGTCTAAAGACACTACAGTCAGTGGCACTGCCCCGCGGGGTATAAAGACACTACAGTCAGTGGCACTGCCCCGGGGGGGAAGCTTTTGGGTTCAACTCAGCCTCGTTTGAAGTCAAGTTGACAGTGAGAGCTAGATATTCAAGGCTCTTATTTCGCTACCTTAGAAAATAATTACTAAGTTCTGTCTGACATTTTCGGGCCGGTTTTTTTAATCAGTAACTAAGAGATAAGCTTAGTACCAAATTTCAGCTTTCTATCTTTATATATACCTTCATGGTCAGGTACAAAACTTTTGGTATGCCCCTCGTAAGTGTCTCAGAAAAATCTGTCTTCAAATCACAGCCTCAAGTTCGGAAGTCTTTATTCAATTTTAAAAAACCAACAACAACAAAAACAAAAACAAACACCCAGGATAAAAATCCCTCACTTTACTGTCTTCTGTTCTGAGCTGTGTCAACTGTTACTTATATTCTAAAATGCTACTACATGTACTCCTGTTGCTATTGGTACTACTACTACTACTTTTGCTACTACTACTGCAACTGCTGCTGATACTGCTACTTCTACTGCTGCAGTTGCTTCTGCTGTTACTTATATCCAAAATGCTACTGTGTACTCCTGCTGTTGTTATTGGTACTACTACTTCTACTACGGCTGCTGCTGCTATTGATGCTACTACTGCTACTTTTGCTCTACTTCTGCAACTTCTACTGCCTCAGTAGCTTCTGCTGTTACTTATATCTAAAATGCTACTATACTACTTCTACTGCTATTGCTGCTACTACTACAACTGCGGCTGTTGCTGCTGCTGTTGCTACTGTTGTTGCTGCTGCTGTTGCTACTGTTGTTGCTGCTGCTGTTGCTGTTGTACAGCCTCAGCACGGGGTGCCCGGGTGGTTCAGACGGTAGGGTAACTGGCCTGGGTGGCGATGCCGCAGTTGTTGTGTCGGTTCCTGGACATCATGATGTAGCCCTTGAGACCCCAGCTCGCGCCCCAGCTGGGAGAAAAACAAAAACAAAACAAAACAAATTACATTTTTAGTTCTTAGCTTAAGTAGAGGTTTTACGGCGCTCGCAACTGCATAAGGTCGTATGAGCGCCAGAAGATTAGAGGAGTTACAAGAGAGTAACAAACATTAAAAAGAAGAAGGGGAGATAAGGACGATAGATGTTTGATAGGAAACAAGAAGCAAACCACACCAGAGCACCCGCCAACCACCCACAAATTACATTTAAGTAGAATTGTCGAAAAAACCCAAAAATAACACAAAACAAATTACATTTAAGTAGCATTCTTGAAAAAAAGCAAAAACAATAACAACACAAAACAAATTACATTCTAAAAAAACCCAGAAAAAACCCAAAATTAAGTAGCATTGTCGAAAAAGGAAAAACAAAAAAAACAAATTACATATATGAGGCACTGTCGAAAAAACCAAAAACAACACAACACAAATTACATTAAGGTAGCATTGTCGGGGTAATTACTAATTAGGCTCTCATCGTCAAAATAACAAAAGCGAAGAAACTGTCATTTCTCTCACCCGCTGGGCCATTTTTGTCATTTAATTGGTCACTTTTAAGCATAATTGAGGGGACTATCCCGAAAAATGCTGTTTTCAGAAAATCGAAGGTAAAAGTTTTTGCCCCTTGTTCAGTTTCTATAAAAGACAAGGAGAGTCTTCTCTATAACCAAACAAATATACACATCAATGAAGCCAAACTTCTCCTATAGGTAGGGCAATGCCCACTTTTGGTGTAGGTCAAGATTTCTGGAAACCACCGAAATCTGGTTAGCCCGCTTGTCCTTAAAAGCGACCAATTTTGCACGGCATCATGGTGAAATCAGGCGCTCGTCAAAATAATGAAATCGAAAAAACCGTAGGGCAATTTTACCGACTGATTTTGCTTTAGGCCCAACAATTTATCTGTCCATTTAAAAACATAATTCTATGTAAATTTTGCTGAAAAACGTTGATGAAAGGGAAAAAAAAGAACGTGATTCCCATAACCAACAGCCAAAACACACACACACACACACACACACACACAAACACACACACACACACCTGTTCTTGACCAGC
>NW_004797925.1:65102-67109 GCF_000002075.1 Aplysia californica | reverse complement strand
GGCTGTGTGACCAGATGGAGGGTATTGTGTACTGCTGGCTGTGTGACCAGATGGAGGGTATTGTGTACTGCTGGCTGTGTGACCAGATGGAGGGTATTGTGTACTGCTGGCTGTGTGACTGCAAAGTGGTAAAAAAAACAACAGCCCCACAACCCAAAGTTACCTGAGTATGAGCACAGAGATAGCCACCAGCGTGTAGGCGAGCAGGGTCCCGATGGACATCATGTCTACCAGCTCCTTCAGGTTAAACATCATGGCCATAGTGCCTGGAGTACATACAGACAAATGACACAGTCATGCACACACAGACAAATGACTCATACATGCACACACAGACAAATGACACATACATACACACACACATACATCATGTCGACCAGGTCCTTCGGGTAAAACATCATGCCATAGTGCCTGCATAACACACAGACAAATGACACATACATGCACACACATACATGCAGGTTAGGTGTACTCCAACTAATATTGATCAGCATTATCAAGTAATATGAACATACAAACATGCAGGTTATTGATTAAGTAAAAGTTTCGCAGCATTTGCAACACAATTAGGGAATATAAGTACCCCAGATTAGAGGTGTTACAAGAGAGTAACAAATTAATACAAAAAAAGAAGGGGGAGAGATAAAGATGACAGATGTTTGGTAGGAAAGAAGGAGCAAACCACACTGGAGCACCCGCCAACCACCAACATACATGTACGTTATGTGTATTCCAGGTAATATTCATCATCATCATCATAATCATCATCATAATAATCATCATTGTTTGGACGAGTGGAGGTGCCGCTAAGCATATTGACAATGGAGCCGAAAAAGAGCCTCGCTCTCGCTTGAAGATTTCTTTGTGGAGTCCGCCAGGCCCATTAAGGAAACAAAAAAAATCATCATCATCATCATGTGGCACGCACACACATACATATGCAGATTACATGTTTTTCAAACTAGAATTCATCATCTTGATCAAGTGCCAGATCTGTGACAGACATCCGCGATCAGTGATCATGATTCACCATTCATTCCTTCACTCAGATGCTCTCATTAAAAAACTATCTATTTATTATCCCAATCATTCCCCACCAACCATCTGTTTACACTTTCCAATTCTGTTGTTCCTGGTCTACCACAGCCTGCTTTGCCTTTAATTTCAATACAGAGAGCTAGATGTTCAAGAATTGTGTCTATTCAAGTGCCTCAGAAACTGTAATTATTTATTCCGAATCAAATTGTTTTTAATTAATCAGCATACGGCCCACATGAGCATTGAGTAAGGAAAATATTTACATAAAGTAAAACCAGTACGTACATGATACATCATCATCATCATCATCATCATCATCATTGCCTTTCTCACCCTGCATCAGGGTATAGGCCACGGACAAACACCCTCCACTTTTCTCTATCCTGTGCTAGCCTCTTGGCTCTTGATGTTATTCCAACATGATACATGCAGGTATTAAATATGCACAGTACAAATATTCTAGGGATAAAAAAAACCACAAAGAAAACACAACAGCATGCAGAGGTGTGCGTTCCTTTCACAAAGTGTTAATTTAGAGAGTCTTCAGGCTTTCTCTAACACCAACAGATAGTTTGCGGGTGTTCACTTTTCAAAATGGCGTATGGCGGAATCTTAACTCTTTCAACCCCATCGGGCGCCGGGAGCGTCCGGCGGTAATAATCCTGTTCCCCATCCGACGCTGGGTCTGATACTAGCCTAGTGACAACTGTTTCGTTTTATTTTGCGCTAGGCGTAGTTTCTTCTTGTCTTTTGGAACTATTTCCCATCCAAGTTTTTTCGTAGGCCTAATGACAAAACTTTTGTTTCCTTCATTCAGAAGTTGGAGCCAAGCTTTTGACAATGACAATGACAATGACAATGACAATGACAATGACAACTACAACGACAATGACAATGACAATGACAATGACAATGACAATGACAATGACAATGACAAAATGACAATGACAAGGACAATGACAAGGACAA
>NW_004797925.1:63036-65002 GCF_000002075.1 Aplysia californica | reverse complement strand
TTATTATTATAATGATGATGGTGATGATGATGATGACGTCCCACCTGGAAGGTGATGTGGTTGGCGTCAATGGCCACCGAGATGGGCCCTACAGTGGCCACGGCCTGTTGGAGGGCCTGCTCGTCCTTCGACTTGACGTCCACGAAACCCGTGTCGTTGGCACCCACGTTAGCCGGGTTGAAGCGACACTGGTCGTTCTGGGGAGGGGCAGAGGGTAGTGGCAGTGACAATGACAATGACAGTGACAATGACAGTGACGACAGTGACAATGACAGTGACAATGGCAATGACAGTGGCATGACAGTGACAGTGACAATGATAGTGACAGTGACAGTGACAATGACAATGACAGTGACAGTGACAATGACAATGACAACGACAACGACAACGACAACGACAATGACAGTGACAGTGACAATGACAACGACAATGACAGTGACAATGACAATGACAGTGACAATGACAGTGACAGTGACAGTGACAATGACAGTGACAATGACAGTGACAGTGACAATGACAACGACAATGACAGTGACAATGACAGTGACAATGACAATGACAATGACAGTGACAGTGACAATGACAATGACAGTGACAGTGACAATGACAGTGACAATGACATTGACAATGACAATGACACTGACAATGACAGTGACATTGACAGTGATAATTTTTTAGGTTTAGTTTTAGTAAGAGTTTTATAAGTATAGTAGAGGGTTTTACGGCGCTCACAAATGCATAAGGTTATATGAGCGCGAAGAGGTGGGTGTCAAAAGAGAAGTCCTTACAGGGAATCAGACTTACTCTGCTCACCTCTTTAGCTTCAACAGCACAAAGTCTGCTTCGACTATCAAGGCACCCCGGAAATAGCAGGTCACTAAAGAGTGACAAACATACAAAAAAGTAGAGGAAAATGACAACAGTAAGGATTAGGAAAGAAAAAGCAGCAGTTCCCTGTTGTAGATCAGGCACAGTTATGAGCGTGACATGAATCAGCCCATTTACAATTCTACTGTGCTTGAACGAGAAATGTCCCCCCTTTGGGAATGGCCTAAAGACACTACAGTCAGTGGCACTGCCCCGGAGGGATAGTAAGAGTTTTACGGCACTTGCAACACAATAAGGTCATATGAGCGCCAGAAGATTCGAGGTGTTACAAGAGAGTAACAAACATAAAAAAGAATGAGGGGAGATAAGGACGATAGATGTTTGATAGGAAAAAAGAAGCAAACCACACCAGAGCACCTGCCAACCACCCACACAAAGACAGAGACATGACAATGACAATGACACACACACACACTCACATACACACACACACACACACACACTCACATACACACACACTCACATACACACAGACACACACACACACACACACACACACACACACCAACCTTGGCCTCATAAGGATAAGAAGACTCGGTATCAATTCCGTTGTTCTCTTTGATATACTGGAAGGCGTTGTCCATAAGGCCTCCCTGGCACCCTTGGTTTCCTGTGGCAGACAGATTGAACCTTTTGTTATCTGTCTCTCTCTCTCTCTTTCTCTCTCTCTCTCTCTCTCTCTTTCTCTCACTCTCTCTCTCTCTGTCTCTCTCTCTTTCTCTCTCTCTTTTTACTTTTCTCTCTTTTTTTTCTCTCTCTCTCACCCCCTCTCTCTCTTTCTTTCACTCTCTCCCACCCTCTCTCTCTTTTACTCTCTCTCTCTCTTTCACTCTCTCTTTCTCCCTATCTCTCTATATATATTTATACAAGGCGTTGTCCATTAGGCCTCCCTGGCACCCTTGGTTTCCTGTGGCAGAGAGATTGAACCTTTTGTTATCTGTCTCTCTCTCTGTCTTTTTCACTCTCACTCTCTCTTTCTCTCTCTCTCTGTCTCTCTTTCACTCTCTCTTTCTCTCTCTGTCTCTTTCTCTCTCTGTCTCTTTCTCTCTCTCTCTCTCTTTCACTCTCCCTCCCTCCC
>NW_004797925.1:56491-60905 GCF_000002075.1 Aplysia californica | reverse complement strand
AGAGAGAGAGAGAGAGAGAGAGAGCAGTTCACAATATTACGAGCCACAAAAATCTAAACTCACCAGCAAAAATTCCAGAGATGATTGTGCCAATAACAGGGGTCTTGAACCGGTCCGAGACTTTGCCCATGAAGCGGAAGATAAGCCCGTCAGAGCCCATGGCGTAGAGGATTCTGGGTAGCGGGAACATGCCACCGAGAAGGCTGTCGGGAAATAATAACACACACACACACACACACATATAAGTCATAAATAAGTTTGGGTAAAAGTTTTACAGCGCTTGCAACTACATCAGGTCATGTATGTGAGTGAAAAATCATCAGATTATTAACCATCTGTTAGAATAAAAGTGGAATTTAAGAAAATGATTGGATTTTAGGCAGATCTGATCTGGATTCTTTGATGGGCAAATTTTTAAAAAATATCTGAGAGCTCGTATTTAATTTGGACATTTGATGATAATTAATAATAATAGTTGCATTTGTATAGTGCAGATTCATGCTCTATAGCATGCACTATGCTCTTTACGAATATTATCCTGCCAGTGGACCCTAAAACACTCAGAAACATTATCGGGGAAGCATACAGTGCAAGCCACTGATTTCCCACACTGATGCACTAACAAACTGACTAAATCTTGTTCTGTCTATAGCCAAGTACCCATTCCCACCTGGGTGAAGTGAGGAAAAGTTTGTGTCAAGTGCCTTTCCCAAGGAAACAACATCGGACGCCAGATGGGATTCGAACGCATAGTCAAACACACACACACCCATCTGGTCGAGAGACCCACACACACACACACACTAGGGATGGGCAGGTACCGGTACCCAGTATCAGAACTCCTGGTTCTACCGAAGGAGGTGTCAGTACCGGCACCAGGACCCCAGTACCGGCACCAGGACCCCAGTACCGGCTCTGTGAAGGAGTTGACACCAACGATTTTTTAACCGGGCCACGGGAAGTGTGCAGTGTGTAGGCCTAGGCCTAGGGTTAGCAGCTGTGACGTCATATGCACAGCGCAGCGGGTGACTTTGATATATATAACTTCAGATTCAAAATTGACAATCAAAAATCAAAAACGAAGTTTGCTTAAAGGTTCCATGTGAGCCACTTTGCTTATTTTGATATGCTGAATCCGAAAATGGAATCGATAATTATTTTTTAAATTCTGCACGCAAAATTTAATCACGCGCAGTGGCAAACTAGAAAGGCATTTTGCGTCACAATTCTGACTCGTGTGTGTGTGTGTGGGAGGGGGGAGGGGGGAGGGGGGGATGCGGACGGCGCTGATCGTGGCATGAGACGCGAGACACACAGTCTGTGACATCACCTCCTGGTGTCACTCCCAGTACACATATGGGTACCAAGAAAGTACCGACACTGGGTTTTGCCCAGCACTTACACACACCCACCTGGTAGAGAGACCACACACGGCCCCAGCAGTGATGATGTAGCGCGCCAGGCCCCAGCCCATGTACTCAAATATACACACACACACACACACACACACACACACACACACACACACACACACACACACACACACACACACACACACACACCTGGTAGAGAGACCACACACGGCCCCAGCAGTGATGATGTAGCGCGCCAGGCCCCAGCCCATGTACTCAAACACACACACACACACACACACACACACACACACACACACACACACACACACACACACACACACACACACACACACACATACACACCTGGTAGAGAGACCACACACGGCCCCAGCAGTGATGATGTAGCGCGCCAGGCCCCAGCCCACGTATTCGAACACGGTGGGCAGCGGCGCGTCTGTGTCCAGCAGGTAGTATGGGCACATCAGGGTGATCACCGCCGACACACTGGGGAGAGGAAAACTTTACTTTACTTTACTTTGTACTTTTCTCGACCGAAGTGGCTATTCTCACCCGGGGTGAGAATGGAACGTTTGTTCACGGCACAGAATTCTACAATTTTTCTGTTATCACAGTGTAGAATTCTGTGGTTTAGGGTGAACACAAAATTGGTTGGCCTAGACTAGACTATAACGGTGAACGCACACCGGGTGAGAATAACCAAAAGACTCGCCTGCGCTATTCTCACCCGGGGTGAGAATAGAGGTGACCCTTTCCCGACCCAGCGCCATCTGGGTTCTAGCCCTTCGGCCTGTCGATATGGCAAAGAATTTACAGGTTTTTATCCTTAGTTTTTAGTCAGAAGAGTTTTACGGCACTTGCAACACGATAAGGTCATATAAGTGCCAAAGATTAGAGGTGTTACAAGAGAGTAACAAACACAAAATAGAAGGAGGGGAGACAATGACGATAGATGTTTGATAGGAAAGAAGGAGCAAACCACACCAAAGCACCCGCCAACCACCCACTTCACTTTTCAACAAAAACACCAAACAATTGGGTGATTATTTGAAGTATTTTTGTGTTTAATAATAAGTATTTTACAGCATTTGCAGCACAGTTATGTCATATATAAGTGCCAAAGATTAGAAGTTTTACAAGAGAGTAGCAAACACAAAAAAGAAGGAGGAGGAGAAATAAGGACCATAGGTGTTTGATAGGGAAGAAGGAACAGGCCACACAAGAGCACCCTCCAACCACCCACTCACCTGAAGTACGAGAAAAAGATGATGATAAGGGAGACGATGATTCCTATCGGGATGGCCCGCTGAGGGTTGCGAGTCTCCTCCCCTGTGGACAGCACAAGGAACAATACAGCCGGAATTTTCCCTTTTTTTTTTAAGGTAAGTGTTTTTTGTTTGTTTGTTGTTTTGTAAAGTGTTTTACGGCGCTCGCAACTGCATAAGGCCATATGAGGGCGCGGGACACACCTAATATTTTCAGTTGGTAGGAAATTTTGAATTTTGCCCGGGTGGCGGCCGAAGCCTACTCTTATCGATTTTACACCACCAAGGGATCTTTAACGTGCGCAACTTGCACACGCGCCCTCCGAGATTTTTCGCCCTTGTCCGAGAAGGCTAGGTGTAGATCTTTCCTACCAGAAGATCAGGGGTGTGGCAGAAAGACAGCAGTAAGGAGGAGCCAAGGAGTAGCAGTAGAAAGGCTGCAGAAAGAGTCAGGAGCCCAGAGGAGGGGGCAAAGGAGGTGAGGGGTTGGGGGCAGAAAGTGGACATGAAAGCAGAAAACAGAACATTCCTAGAGAGCAGTAAAGGAGGTGAAAGGAGACAATTTTAGAGAAGAAAATTTTTCGGTCGCTACCCGGATTCGAACCCGGGACCTTTGAATGAGAGGCCAACACCTTAACCTCTAGGCCACGAGAGCCCCCGTAAGTGTTTTATGGCTCTCACAACTGCATACGGTCATCATATGAGCGCCAAGGGGTGGATGTCAACAGGGAAGTCCAAACAGGGGAATCAGGCTTACTCTGTTCACCTATCTAGCCTCAACAGCACAAAGTCTGCTTAGTCTATCAAGGCATCCCGGAAAAAGCAGTTCACGAGAGATTGACAAACATGCAAAAGAAGTAGAGGGAAAATGACGATAGTAAAGATGAGGAAAGAAAAAAGCAGCAGTTCCTCCTATGTTGTTCCGGCACAGTATGAGCATGACATTGATAAATCAACCCATTTACAATTCTACTATGCATAAGAATATGTTAATATCCCCCCTTAGGGAATGGACTAAAGACACTTCAGTCTGTAGCACCGCCCGGGGGGAGGAGGGGGGAGGAGGGGGGAGAACTGTCCAAGAGGGCCACTCGTTGTCACAGGATAACAGTGTTTGTAGTTTTAGTAAGAGTTTTACAGCACTTGCACCACAATAAAGTCATATAAGTGTGGAAGATTAGAGGCATTACAAGAGAGTAATACTAAATAACAGAGACTACACATTTTCCTATACAAAATACAAAAATGGACTTCCGTACTTTAAGACCCTAATTTTTTTAATGGGTTAAAATCCTTTATTGATGTTCAGGTCGGCAGGTAAGTAAGCACACTTTTTTGTGTCTCTTGCCCATTTCTATGATATTCACGTCATCTGATTAGTAGAAAAATGTGCGTATGATAGTGTCCAATAGTGTACTACATACATAATTGTTCAAGATAATTATAGATGTACGGGAAGGATTTGAGAGCAATGATGATTTTAGAAATGACGGTGGTGGTGGTGATAACTGATGATGTGGGATGGTATTTATGTTAATATTTATTAAACCTATCCGTACGCCCTGGGGTCATTTTGTACCCCTGGGGTTGTATTCTTCACATTTTAGAATACTTCTAGTACGAAGATCTCTTTGAAACTTTCAGTATTTCTCAAAAAATCATTATAACAGACTGCTATGCAAAACATACGGATCGGATTAACGAGTAAATTTCCTCTTTGGAAAGTGGTCGAACAGAGTTCCCCACGTCGTATGGATACGATAGTAAAACACGACG
>NW_004797925.1:52495-55954 GCF_000002075.1 Aplysia californica | reverse complement strand
CTCTCTCTCTACCTGATGGCCTCTTCCTCTCGGCTGACATAGTTCTTGGTGAACTTCACCTTGTAGTCCTGCCACTCCTGCTCAAGGTCAAGGGCACAGGTCAAGGCCACGAGGGCAAAGGTCAGGAAAAGCTTGAGCATTGTGAGACTTGGGCGCTGGTAGAATCGGAATAGAGGTTGGGGGAAATTTGTCACTTTTATAATATTGTTATCATCATTGTTATAGTTATTATCACTGGGGTTTTTTAATAGTTATTATGAGGCAGGGGTAGGCCCAGAACAACATACTTAGGTAACCTAAACAAATGGGTAACAGGGAAAGATCAGGGAAACGTAGCTTTTTTGAGAGCATCCGAGCAAAGGAATGAATGGAGAACCATGATCGCCGATGTCTGTCGCAGATCTGGCACTGGATGATGATGATGATTATGATGATAATGATTATGATGATGATGATTATGATGATGATGATTATGATTCTTATACTTTTTTAAATTTTATTGATGTTCTCAGTGTTACTGTAATTATCATGGTCGTTTTTGTAGTCGTTTGTATTGTTAATGTCTGTATTATCGTTATTTTCATCGACACCGTTATTTTCTAAACTGTCATTGTCATTTTATTCTCATTGTCGTTGTTATTGTGATGGTCACTTTTTTGTAATTGTCATTGTCATTATCATTGTCATTCCTCGTTTTATCACTGTCATTCCTCGTTTTATCACTGTCATTTCTCGTTTTATCACTGTCATTTCTCGTTTTATCATTGTCACTTCTCGTTTTATCATTGTCATTTCTCGTTTTATCATTGTCATTTCTCGTTTTATCACTGTCATTTTTCGTTTTATCATTGTCAATGTCATTATTGTAAGATGTCACACCGAAACAACGAAAGATGGAAGCAATATCATCACCCTTCTACAACTGTTGTTATTGTCATTGCTATTGTCACTATCACTATCATCGTGATTTTCATTATTACTGTTAATATCATTGACATGTTCTTTGTCATAGTTACTATCATTATCATTAGCATTGTCATTGTCACTTTTGTTATTAATATTATCATTGTCAAAGTCAATGTAACTGTTACTCTTATTGTCATTTTATAATCACTGTCGTTGTCGTTGTCGCTGTTATTGTCATTTGATTTGTTATTCGTATTGTCCTTTTTATAGTCATTTTTACAGCCCTCTCTGTGCAAGGAGTAACAATGTAACAAAATACAAAGTAAAAATGAAACAATGTAACAATGTAACAAAATAACAATGATTAAATGAAACAAAGTAACAAAGTAACAAAGTAACAATGTAACAATGAAATGATGAAACGATGAAACAAAAGAAACAATGAATCGATGAAACGATGAAACAAAGTAACAATGAATCGATGAAGCGATGATGAAATAATGTAACAATGTAACAATGAAAGATGAAAGCAGTTGCCTCTCCCTTCTCCAAGTTTCGTCATTGTCATTGTCATCGACACTCACTGTCATTATTTTTATATTCATTTTGTCAGTTTCATAATTAGTGTCGTTGTCGTTAACACAATTGCTAAGTGCAACACTGAAATAACAAAAGATGGAAACAATATTACTCTTACCGTCCTACCTAAAACTGTCCCCGTCGTTTTATGCAAAACAAATTCTGAAATTATGCAAACTGAGCCAAAAAATGTGAAATTATGCGATTCTGTTAATTTTAACAAAGAATGATAGAGGAAAATAGTTAGAAATTATGCAAAAAAATATCAAATTTTGCTAAATTATGCGGGGTGCATAAAACCACGGGGGACAGCTAAAAGCTGGCGATTTGTCGGAACAAAACAGGCTCAGAGAGCATCTCCACCACTACAAGTTACTTAAGAGGTAGAAGCTTGCCGATTAACATCCATCTCCAGTGGCACATGTACGACCTTACTGTGTTGCAAATGCCGTAAAACTCCTACTGAAACCAAACATCTCCAACAGGACAGGGCCAAGAAAAGGCGGATGATACTTTAGTTTCGAACCAAAGCCATCCGCACCGTAGCCCAGCATAGCGTTGACTGGGCAAACAACAAAGATGGCGATCTGGCTAAATTTGTATTTTTGTGTTCGTTTTATGTGAGAAAAGCCATAAAAAGTTATTCCCCCCTTTATAGCATTTCTTCATTGATTCATCGTGGAGTCCGCTTAAAGTGAACACTTTGGGACCAGAAGAAGGTGTTCACTTTATCCGAGGTTCGGTTTAACCATGTTGGTAGGGTGGAAGCCTAGAAACAGTAGCTACGCGCAGTGGTGGGTCTAGGGTGGAGGTGTGGTGGGGAGGACAACACAGCGGGCGAGCCTAGACTAGAGCTCTTTCTTTCTGATTGAGACTGCAGTTGCCGACGCCGAGCAGGGACTGTCTGTCGATGCCCGAGGCAATACATTTTCACAGCATGGCGACAATGACACGGTCGGTCTGTTTTTCGCTTTCACTTATATTTTGGGCGTTCATTTTTTCCGATTTAATTTCCCCATTAAACAGGTTCATTTTATCCCCAAAAAATTTTACTTAAACAAATAGCGTTTTAATCGGGACCACAGAATATCGTTCACTTTAACCGAGTGTTCAAATAAAGTGTGTTTGCTTTAGGCGGACTCCCTTATGTTATATTTATAGACAGAACTCGTTCCTAAATCATACATTTATTCGTTCTTTACGCCGATGCAAGTGTCATTGTCGGTGCAAAAATTGTCTCTTCCTGGTTATATTTGTTTTCTACTTCTTTCACCACTATTGTATTAAAAAATTATTTTTTTTGTTAATAAGATTCGCAAAACTCTCATAAATAGTACATAATTTACACTGTATCTTATTCATATTCCCAACATTTTGCAAATGTCCAACATTTCACCTACACTAAGGACAGAAAATGCACGCATTCAGAAATCAAAGGTGATCGTTGCAAGAACTGATGTCCATATTATAGGGACAGGCTTCTAAACCCTTTCCGTGCACCCTGGGCTCATTTTGTACCCCCGGGGTTGTATTCTTCACATTTTAGAATACTTTTAGTACGAAGATCTCTTTGAAACTTTCAGTATTTCTCAACAAATCATTTTGACAGACTGCTATCCAAAGCGTACGGATCGGATTAACGAGTAAATGTCCCCCTTGGAAAGTGGTGTCACAGAGTTCCCCACGTTGCATGGATACGATAGTAAAACAGGACGTACGGATAGGGTTAAGTGGTGGCACAGACTTCCCCACGTCGTATGGATACGATAGTAAAACACGACGTACGGACAAGGTTAATAATAAAAGATCATAAGGAAGCGATATTTTAATTTTAATGGACAAAGCTGGTTGTTCTAAACAGAACATCAGAACACATAGAAGAACTTTCAAACGATAAAAAAGAGAGAAACATGCAATAAACAAAGAAAAAGACCGATGTCGCTGAATCCTTTAGAGATATATAAAAAGGAAAGA
>NW_004797925.1:51505-52395 GCF_000002075.1 Aplysia californica | reverse complement strand
CAAGAGCATGCTCTATGCGCTTTACAACTATTATTACCCCAGCAGACCCTCTGAGAACACTCAGAAACATTCTCGGCTTCCGCGGAAGCATACAGTGCAAGCTGCGGATTTCACGCGCTCAAACACTATCAAACTGACAAGATCTTTCACTGTCTATAGCCGGGTACCAATTTCCACCTGGGTGAAGTGAGGAAAATTTGCGCAACGTGCCTTTCCCAAGAACACAACGTCGGGCCCCTGACGGGAATCAAACCCACGACCTTACGGTTGCGAGTCCGAGAGCCTAACCACTAGGCCACCGACGTCACGCCTTGTGAAACAAAGTCCCCACTTTTTCTTTAAACAGTTCAGCGACATAGCTAAGAAAAAAATAAAAACTAGAAACACTTACCAATATCAGACGTCTGCCTCTGGCGATAGATCAGCGATCAATAACTGTTCGATCACCCAACAGTTGGCCTAGATATTCATCTCCGAGATCTTGTTATCACCCCCGGCTCTCACTTCACCTCGTCTTCATTTGATAACTCGTCGTTTGGGTCGGTTATCTGCCGGTCACGAGAGACTTTGTCACTGGAGGCGAGCCCTTGGGTGTGTAGTGGCATCGTGGTGGAGTCAGGCGCTCGTCGTACTGATGGAAAGGAAGAAACGGACATTTTTCATTCATTCATTCATTCATTCATTCATTCATTCATTCATTCATTCATTCATTCATTCATTTTGATCTATTTATTCATTCATTCATTCATATTTATTCACTTATTTTGATCTATTTATTTATTCATTCATTTATGTATTTATTTATTTTGATCTATTTATTCATTCATTCATTATTTATTTATTCACTTATTTTGATTGATTGATTGATTGATTTATTCATTCATTCATTC
>NW_004797925.1:48545-51363 GCF_000002075.1 Aplysia californica | reverse complement strand
ACACACACACACACATTTCCGTGTGGATTTACTGAAAACGTTGATCAAAGGTACCAGAAAAAGGAAACGTGATGTTTCAAAGGACGGTCAAGCTGTGGAAGTCACCAAACTTTAGCGGCCATTTTCTCCCTAATGTTACCCCTGACAAAAGGGGATCGGTAAGAGTTTTGCGGCACTTGCAATACAATGAGGTCATATAAGTGCCGAAGATTAGAGGTGTTACAAGAGAGTAACATACGCACATAAAAGAAGGAGGGGAGATAAAGACGATAGTTGTTTGATAGAAAAGAAGGAGCAAACCACACCAGAGCATCTGCCAACCACCCACGGTACCTCCTTCAGTCGTAAATACCTCGTCTATTCAAAAGATAAATGTTGGGTTTATTTTTTTTCATCGAAAGCAAGGTAAATCAATCAGCTTTTAAGACTGTGCCAAATAACTCTATATATATACCCAAACTTGACGAGCGCATGATTCCACCGCGTCAGGATTCATTTATAGAAGCTTTATCTGTCTATGGCAGACGCTAACTCTTAATTAATGTAGCTTCTTCAAGGTTACACGAAACCAATTACACGTTTGAAATACGTAATATCGTTAAATATCATTGACCTCACAGAGGCATTTGAACTGGAGTCTGTGGTATAGTGGCTAGCTACTTCGCTTCTGCACACAGGAGACCCGAGTTCGATTCCCGAGTGGGGAAAATTTCTAAGATAAGATAAGATAAGATAAGATAGTAATTTATTATCCAAGAGTGAAATTTTCCTTGGCTGTACAGGACCGTAAAAACACAATATGCAGGTATACATAAAAAATGTAAATCTATCGGGTATCTCGGTCGGTCAGTCTACTAGGATGTTGCATCCCTCCCAGCCCGTGTAAGCCGCGACAGGCAGGGATGGAAGCCCGCCTCCTAAATGATCTAAATTGTGATGATGAGGGCGTAAAACATCTCCATCCATATCCTAAAGGTATTTGACACCGTCTGACACGGTGAAAGTGAAAGCCTTTGTTGTTTTTTGTTTTTGTCTTGGTTATTGTTTTACGGCGCTCACAACTGCATAAGGTCACAGTACGAGTGTGTGGGATACATTAGATTCTAATTTTTTTTTTTGTATTGTAGGAATTAAGATTGAATTATGCCCGTGTGGCGGCCGAAGCCTACTCTAATCGATTTTGGACCATCAAGGGATCTTTCAAGTGCGCAACTTGCTCACGAGACCTCCGAAATATTTCGCCCTTATCCGAGAGGACTAGGTGTTATCTTACCTACCCTAAGATTAAGGGTATGGCTGAAAGACAGCAGTAAGAAAGAGCCAAGGAGTAGAAAGTCTGTAGACTGAGTGAGGAGCCCAAAGGAGGAGGCAAAAAAAGGTGCGGTTGGGGGGGGGGGAGAGACTTGGTTGGAGAGATTTGTAGAAAAGGAGATGAAAGGAGAACATTCTAGAGAGAAGAACATTTCCCGTCGCTGTCTGGTTTCGAACCCGGGACCTATGGAACGAGAGGCGAAAATCGTAAGCTCTAGACCACGAGAGCTCCCTTGAAAGCCTGTGGGAAATCATGGCAAAATTTGGATATATATATAATGTCCCCGTCATTTTATGCAAGAAAAATTATGAAAATTATGCAAACTGAGCCCAAAAATGTGAAATTGTGCGATTCTGTTAATTTTACCAAAGAATGATAAAGGAAAATAATTAGAAATATTGTAAGAAAAGATCAAATTTTGCTAAATTATGCGGGGTGAATAAAATCACGGGGACAGATATATACAATGAAATATCTTTTAGAAATAACTTTTAACCACATCTTAAGAGAAAGATAACTTGAAATCTCAGCATGTCAATGCCAAGCTATCTTAATCATTGCCTGAACACTAAAGACACTTACTCTACTTTGACTTTGTCCTCCTCTGTTGCCGCTAAGCGCCGAGGAGAGATGCATTTTTCCATGGCGGTCAGGCCAGCTCCGCAGCTCTTTCAGTTGGGATATTATGTTTTCTCAGGGTTTCCTTGACACCCTCAATCCACATTTTACGTGGCCTTCCTCTTCCTTTATAGCCTGAATGCTTGGTGTTACAGGCTCTCGAGGAATGTCTGAATAATCTCCTAAATCGTTTCTTTGGGATAAAATAAACCAGTGAATAAATAATACATACAATGTGCGTATAAAGCAGAAACGCGAGACTTGGGAATTAGTGTATCAACGGGTACGGTAAAGTAAGTCTTTTTAAGGACAATATGGGGACATTCGCTGCTCGGAATAAGTTCGTTATAATAAATTGATTATCTTCTTGGGTTATGGAATATAGCCACTCCTTGAATACAGAGAAGATTTTTTTTAGTAGAAGGTTTTACGGCGCTCGCAACTGCATAAGGTCATATGAGCGCCAGAAGATCTCTATGCCAATATAACAAACCCAGGAGGCCCAAAGGGACAAAGTCATCCCATTTTGGCTCACAATGCCCGGGGTGACTTATTTGGCCACCCAAGTCTTATTTTTTGTTTTGTTTTAGTAAGAGTTTTACGGCACTTTACAGAGGACGTCGTTATATCGAAGGTCGTGATAGAGAGGCTGTACTGTATTGTGGGTCCTCTTTTCAGTGATGTAAGAGTTCATAAACCGGTATATACACACTTGTCTGTGATGTAAGAGTTCATAAACCGGTATATACACACTTGTCTGTGATGTAAGAGTTCATAAACCGGTATATACACACTTGTCTGGGATGTAAGAGTTCATAAACCGGTATATACACACTTGTATGTGATGTAAGAGTTCATAAACCGGTATATACACACTTGTCTGTGATG
>NW_004797925.1:44951-46345 GCF_000002075.1 Aplysia californica | reverse complement strand
GTATTTATGTATGTACGTATTTATAATTATGTATTTATGTATGTATTTATGTACGTACGTATTTATAATTATGTATTTATGTATGTATGTTTGCCATTGTGAAACAAAGTGCCCTTCTGGGACAAATAAAAGTGTAATGTATAAATATTTTCTTTATTATTAAAGTAAAGAAGTAGGCGATATCAGTGGCGCCCTCCAACCACCCACACCGACAGACAGACAGACAGACAGACAGACAGACAGACAGACAGACAGACAGGCAGACAGACAGACAGACAAAAACAACAGAGGGAAAGCAAAGAAGTGGGCGATATCAGTGGCGCCCTCCAACAACCCACACAGACAGACAGACAAAAACTTCAGAGAAAAAGTAAAGAAGTGGGCGATATCAGTGTTGCCCTCGAACCACTCGTGATATGGCATGTGATATGATATCTGATACAGTAGTTGATAGGGTATCTTATAGTGGGTAGATGTGAGGAATGTTTGTGATGATCCACGATTAATGACGAAGAAGATGAGTCACGACGTGGTGGAATCAGGCGCTCGTCAATTTTAAGCATGTAGAGTTATTGGTAGATCTATATATCTGAAAGTGAAAGCTTATTTATCTGCCTTGCTTTTTACATAAAAAACTATCCATCTATGTTAAATAGAAGTGAAGATATTTGCGATTGAAGAAGGTGAGGTAGCCTGGTTTCAATGGTTAAATAATGAGAAAATGGCCGCCAGAGTTTGGTAACTTCAATAGCTTAATTAAGAGTCCTTGAAAACTGAAAAGTACATACTTTTTTTTGGGGGGGGGGGGGGGTTGTAGAGGTTTTCACGGCGCTCTCAACTGCATAAGGTCATATTGAGCGCCAGAGGATTACAGGTGTTACATACTTTGTGCCGTTAAAAAGGTTTTTCAGTAAAATGCACATGAAAATGTGTTCTCATAAGAACTAAAAGGTGCTTAGGTAAAAAAAAAAAAAAGATAAAAATTGCAAAACTGATGGAAAAATGCCTTTTTCTTCGATTTCGTTATTTTGACGAGCGGCTGATTTCACCATGATGCCTCACATATAGAGATACAGTGCGTGGGTTCTGTTTGACAAAGCTAACACACGAGGTGCGTACATGATGAATTGCTGATGCTGGTGTGGTGGGGTTTTTTTTGGTTTTTTTGTGGGTTTTTTTGCTGATGTAGTTGATGGTTGCAGTTGCAGTGGTGGGGTGGTGGGTTTTCTTTCGTCGTCGTCGTTGTTGTAGTTGTTGTTGTTGTTGTTGTTGTTGTAGGTGGGGTGGTTTTCCCTCTGTTGTTTTTGTTGTTGGTGGGGTGGTTTTCCCTCTGTTGTTTTTGTTGTTGGTGGGGTGGTTTTCCCTCTGTTGTTTTTGTTGTTGGTGGGGTGGTT
>NW_004797925.1:40485-41890 GCF_000002075.1 Aplysia californica | reverse complement strand
TGGTGATGGTGATGGTGATGGTGGTGGTGTAAGTAGTAGTGGTGATGGTGGTGTTGGTATTGTTTTTGTTGTTGGTGGGGTGTCAGTGGCGGTGGTGATGGTGATGGTGGTGGTGTAAGTGGTAGTGGGGACGTTGTCGTTGTCGTCGTTGTTGTTGATGTTGATGGTGGTGATGGATCTTTTGGTTGGGGGTGATACACATACAAATGCAGGCTACAGTACCAGGTTTTAGTTTTAGTAGAGGTTTTACGGCGCTCTCAACTGCATAAGGTCATATGAGCGCCAGAAGATTAGAGGTGTTACAAGAGAGTAACAAACATAAAAGAAGAAGGGGAGATAAGGACGATAGATATTTGATAGGAAAGAAGAAGCAAACTACACCAGAGCACCCACCAACCATCCAGTACCAGGTGACCCCAAAAAAACTTTACCCACGGAGACCCCCATAAAAACGGTTAAAATAGAGATCGATAGAAACACAAGATTTCACAGACGTAGGCTACTTGATCACCATCTGGATTTATTGTGACAAATTTACAAATAAAAATTCCCAAGTTTGAAGAGGCAACGAGAGCAGACTAGACACAGAACTTTGGTATTTAGCGACCATAAAAACACAGGGTGGACACTGCCTGTCAAGAGGGATGGACACGTTTCATTCATTCCAGGAAAATTAGGTTGAGTTCCAGTAAAGAAAAGCACATAAACGCAATAATGAAAAATGGGTATTCCAATGTAAAGCGCATTGAGCTACTTTTTTTGGAAATGCGCTCTATAAATGTTATATATTATTATTATTATTATTAATAACAGTCATGTATCTTGTTTTAGTCAGGTTTTTACGGCGCTCGCAACTGCATATGGTCAAATGAGCGCCAAGGGGTGGATGTCAACAGAGAAGTCCAAACGGGGAATCAGACTTACTCTGCTCACCTCTCTAGTTTCAACAGCACAAAGTCTGCTTCGACATCAAGGCACCCCGGAAATAGCAGTTTACAAGAGAGTGACAAACATACAAAGGAAGTAGAAGAAAAATGACGATAGTAAGGATGAGGAAAGAAAAAGCAACAGTTCCCCCTATGTTGTTCCGGCACAGTATGAACATGACATTGACAAATGTGAGACGTGCTGACAAAACGAGTTACTTCTTGCAATCCACAAATGGTGATAATGGCCAAACATTGACACTATTGTCAAAATTGTAGATTTTCCATTGATATCATATTCTTTGAGTATAACATGTCTTTTGTTATTTCATACTTATAAATTGTAAAAACTTCACTTACAAGTGTGATGTATCTATTTCCATAGGGCTCGAATCCGAAAAGTAACTCATTTCGTCACCACCCTTCACAAATCAGCTCATTTACAATTCTACAGTGCATAAGAACATGTTAATATCTCC
>NW_004797925.1:30792-37937 GCF_000002075.1 Aplysia californica | reverse complement strand
CCCCAACCACCCGCCCCACCTACCCCACATTGTGGACATTCTTGCGCAATAATGTACGAGTGGTCCGGTATTCTTCAATCTTCCCAAAGAACTAAAATGTATCACCGGCCGGGGTCTAACTACTCTAACCACAACCTTCTCACCTCTAGGTACACGGTAGCCTACATGCCCGCTTCTCGCACGAGCGAGAAAATTTACACGTCCAAGGTTTCAACTTCTAATCATTCAAAAGTTCAAAACTACCACTTTTTTTTCAGAGAAACTTTACTGAAATACCTGTAGCGAGTTTGTTAGTCTGTGGTTTCAATGCCCTTATCAACACTATTAGGTTATTTGGTCGTTTTTAAGCACAAGGGGGGCTGTCCCAAAATATGCTGTTTTGAGAAAATCGTAGGTAAAGTTTTTGCCCCTTGTTCAGTTTCTTTAAAAAACAAGGAGAGTTTTCTTTGTAACCAAACAAATATACACACCGATGAAACCAAACTTCTCCTATAGGTAGGGCAATGCCCAATTTTGGTGTAGGTCAAGATTTCTAGAAACCCTCGAAATCTGGGTTAGCCCGCTTGTCCTTAAAAGCGACTATTTAAAAGGTGGGATCGACAAATTTAATGTCTGTCTGATTTGGTTTTTTTAATCATGCTTCAGAAGTAGGTGATTTTACTCCCCATCAACACAATTTAGATCAATGTGCGTGAAATGGCAAAAGGAAATAGTAACAGAAAAATGGTAAGTTCAAGTTCCAAGAACAAAAGACAAAAACCCCCCCCAAAAAACAACTATAAAAACTCTTCACGGATACAGTCAGGAAATTTTGGCAGAACTGTCCCGCGTGTGTATGAGTCTGTGTTTGTTCATGGCACTCCTCTGCGTGAAGCGCGTGTCGCAAAAGTCGCACTTGTAGGGCCTCTCCCCCGTGTGAGTCAGCCGGTGGCGACGCAGCGTGTTCATCTGCGCAAACCTGGTGAGACAGATGTCGCACTGGTGCGGCTTCTCACCGGTGTGTACCAGCTTGTGCATCTTGAGGTTGTAGGACTGCGTGAAGCCCGCGTTGCACACCTCGCACTTGTAGGGCCGCTCGCCCGTGTGCACGATGCTGTGCTGCTTCACGTCGCCCGGCCGCGTGAACCTCTTCCCACACATGGCACATGCGTACGGCTTCTGGCCCGAGTGGATCATCTTGTGGCGGTTGAGGCTATTGGGCTGCGTGAACCGCTTGTCGCAGAGGTCGCAGGCGTACGGCTTCTCGCCCGTGTGTCGCAGCATGTGGTGACGCAGCGAGGCCGTGTCGCGGAGCTGCTCGTCGCACACGCTGCACTTGCACATCTTGCGCCGGGCGTGGAACAGCTTGTGCTTCCGCAGAAACCCCTCCCGGCGGAACGTGGCCCCGCAGATGTCGCAGTTGTGGGACTTCTCGTCCTCGTGCAGGAGACGGTGTTGGTTCAGATGGACGATCCGGCGGAACTTTTCCCCGCACTTCTCGCACGCGTACGGCATTTCCTTCAGGTGCATCAGCTTGTGTTTGTTCACGCTGCTCGACTGCGCAAACCCCGCGCCGCAGATATCGCACTTGAAGGGTTTCCCCCCCGCGTGCGAGAGCTCGTGCTTGTTGAGGTCTATTGGTAGGCTGAAGCGTTCCTCACACAGCGAGCACTGGTAAGGCTTCATCTCCGCGTGCACCAGCTTGTGTTCCGTCAAGTCGTCGGGCCGGGCAAAGCAAGCCTCACACAGGTCACACTTGAATGGTTTTTCCCCGGTGTGCAGGAGTTTGTGTTTCTTCAGCGAGCTCCCCCACCGAAACCGGGCGTCGCAAACGTCGCATTTGTTTGGTTTTTCTCCGGTATGGACCAACGAGTGACTCTTCAGATGTCCCGATTTGGAAAAGCGTTTGCCACAAACCTGGCACTTGAAAGGTTTCTCCCCTGTGTGCATGACCACGTGGCTCTTCAGGTAGCTGGCGTGGGCGAAGGCCGCCTCACAGACGTGGCACTTGTGCGGGCGGGCGGCCGAGTGGCTCAGTCTGTGACGTTTGAGATCTGAGTCGCGGCTGAAGCAGGAGAGACAGACGTCGCACTTGTAGCGCTTCTCCCCGCTGTGCGTCAACTTGTGTCTCTTGAGCGAGCCCGCGCGGCTGAAGGTCATACCGCAGAGGTCACACGTCAGCACCGTCTCTCCTGTGGACGAGGCCACTTTCTTGGTTTTCGCACCTCCTTTTCCTTTCTGTTTCTCCATAGATTTCCCAATAAAAATTGTTAGTTTTTCCGCGTGATTATCATTCTCGCCGGCACCCAACTGCACGTCCCCCGAACGAGACACCACCCCACAGGAAGTGTTCTCTGACACCCCACTTCCCCGATGGATTTGCTCGTGTCTTTTCAGATCCCGCCCTCGCACGGTCTCCCCACACACATCACATTTGTACACTTCTTGTTTCAAGCGGCCAATCCTCGTGAATCTAACCGAACCTTCCTCACAATTGTCACACTTGCTCGTCCCAGCATCCGTCTGTCTGCGGGAGGAAGAGGAAGAGGAAGAGGAAGACGAAGAGGAAAGCACCGTTTCTCCACGCTTGCGGCGAGAGCTGGAACTTCTCCCGGCAGCGACCGTCGACCCACAAGACAGACCACCAGTCCCGCCATCGGACACTTTGACCGGCACATCCGCATCCTGGTCTTCTGTCAAACTCCAAACAATTTGCATACTGGGCACTCGCCGTTTCCTTCTGTGCACGTTATCTTCTTCCTCCTCCGCTTTCTTCACCACTCTCACCCTCCATCTTGTCTCCTCCGCCTCGGGAAAACTGTCCACGTCGGTGTCGTCGTCTGAGGCCTCACCCTTGGCAAACTTTTCGTCTAGGGGTTTTCCTTCATTATCATCGCCAATTTTTCCAGAACAACTACCGCGAGGGCTACCTTCAGTCTTCTGTTTCTCCGTCTCCTCCACATCTATGTCTACATTACGACCTTGAAAATCGTTCTCTTGCGCCCTTGATTTTCTTTCTCTGATGGACTCACCATTTCTAATAGAATACTTTAACACCAGTCTACTGTTATTTGGAGTTTCAGCGATAGCTTCAGATGCCACTACTTGATCATCAGTTTGTCTTAGATCATCCATGTGTTCTGAGAACTCAGCATTTCTCCTCAACTCATTTACTATATTCCCGCACTTCGTATTGCTCGGAACATTACCTTTTTCATCACCGCAACCATCACCGTTGCAGCTGTCTTCCTCCTCCTCATCCGAAGTCACATTTTCGACAGACATCAAGAGAGAACTCTCCTCCTCTACCACATCCCGATCACACTTTTCTGTCGTTCCCACCACATCCTCTTTATGTGAACCACAGTTCTCTATCCCATCTTCAGAAACATCTTTGCTGGTTTCCGTTTCCTGCAATTGGAATATATTCGTCTCCATCTTTATCGCATCATTTCGTCATCGCAAAAAATCTTTTTCAACATAATTCATTTCGTATTGGCAGGGAAACCTTTCCCCCAAAGTCTGTTTTAGGAACTTTTTTTTTCATTCCAACACAATTTTGTAACAACTGCCGGCCAGGCAAAAGTCCTCACCTGACGCAGACATCATCTCCAGAATTCATGAACAGCTGACAACCCATACGGCACAAATGTACCTGAAAACATAAAATGGAAATATATTAGTTTTAGTTAAGAGTTTTATGGCACTTGCAACACAATAAGGTCATATAAGTGCCGAAGATCAGAGGTGTTACAAGAGAGTAACATACACAAAAAAAGAAGGAGAAAAGATAAGGACGTTAGACGATTGATAGAAAAGAAGGAGCAAACCATACCAGGGAGGGGGGTGGGACCTCCGAATTAAATGTCCGTCTCCAACAGCAATGGGGCAAACGGGTTGAGAGTCTTGAAATTTCCATGAAGCAGGTTCGACTACAGTCTGGTACTGCCCCACACGCTGTCTGCCTTGATAGCCCTAACTTGACTGTGACTGATGAACATGCTACATTTTCACTATCTATTTTTGCAATGTTTCATTTTTAAAAAAATTATTTTTATTCTTTTATTCAGTAGAGGTTTTACGGCACTCGCAACTGCATAAGGTCATATGAGCGCCAAGTGGTGGATGTCAACAGAGAAGTCCTTACAGGGAATCAGGCTTACTCTGCTCACCTCTCTAGCTTCAACAGCACAAAGTTTGTTTAATTTTTTTTTTTACCCAGAAAATTGAATTCATTTTTAACTCACTGAAGACATTGGGATTTTACTATGTACAAGCACCGTAGACTGAAGGTTTTTTGGTTTTTTCAACCTCACTCAAAAATGCTCTGGATCAAAAAGTGATCGACCAATTTCTGGGAAATTTTTTTCTCGAATGAAACAAGTGGCTATGCAAATGTCTAAGTCGGATTTAGTACTCTTAGCGGCATCATGTATATATAGATGCTATACAGAGCAGGGCTCCCCTTTACGCACAAATGTGCGTATATTACGCATTAAACCTACAGATTATCCCATTTAAGTTTTGGTTGTGCGTGAGCTTTACTCTTCATAATTTCATTTCGGGGGTCTGTATACGCTTTACAACATAGGTGATGTGCGTCTGGCAAGCATCATTTCCCCCCTTCTCTTTCCCACTGGGCTTTCTGAAGGTGTGTCCCATCCAACGCCACTTTCTTGGTCCTATTTCTACTTCTATATCCTTTTGTCCTGTCTTTTCCCATAGCTCTTCATTACTTATTCTATCCTGCCACTTAATTCAGATTAGGATATTCCTCATACATCTGTTGATGAAAGTCTAGATTTTATTCAGCACTGTCTTTGTTGTCTTCCCAAGTTTCGCAGCCGTAGAGGAGCACAGACTTGATGTTGGAATGAAAGAGTCGAATCTTGATGCGCAGTGAGATGTTGCTTGCTTTGCAGAGGGAATATACATGGATATAATAATAATGGACACCCCTGGAATTTTTAAAAGTCAGCTTGGCAATGACCTTGGTGATTTGTCGTTCATCCCGATTTTTTTCCCCGCTGAGACCCTGACTTTTAGATTTCATTGAGTGGCAGGTCTATTTTTCTTTGAGTATTATAGTCGGAGCTGACCCCTTTTGGTTTGTCAACTTTATTTTATTTTCGATAGACGACCCAACTGCTCAACCTCCACCACTCTTCCCCCCTCCAAAAGGACACAACTCTATAATTCAAGTCAATATTACTCATTTATTTCTAAAGCTAATCAAAATCGTTAGCATTTGATCACAGTCATGGTCACTCTATGTGTGTCTGTGTGAATGTGTGCGTGCGAGTTAAATGTTTGCAAGCAAAAAATCTTACTAAAATTAAATTATATGATGAGATATTGACTTTTACCCTTTAAGTTTCTAAAACAAGGGTTTAAATACCCCTCATTTAATAGTAAACCAAGGAATCTAGGCCTAACTTAAAGATAATATTTTTAGATAGATCTAAAATCTATTGTATGACGACACTTTGACAGGAAATACTGCTTTTATACCGAGTTGCCACGTCTTGTTATTGTTTTATCCAAGCGTCTTTCGACTTACTTGCTCAAACTCAAAACTCAAATGATTATGATTATGAGATGAACAAGACTACGTCTAGTTTACTTTTGTGCAAACAATGTCAGAAACAATAGTTAGATCTAATATAGAGATACATCTAGACTAGATCTAGATTCTAGATCTAGATTAGATCTAGATCTACCCAATATTGGTCGGAATAAGACGTCATAAAAATGGAGTCAAATCCTAGGAGGTTTGTCAAGAAACTGAGAAAGCTTCCACAATTCAGGCAGAACTACAATATTATCAAGTAGAAACGACGGCTACTAGATCTAGATCTAGATTCTAGTACTGGCGTTTCAAATAGCATCGGAGCTATTCAGATGCAGCATTGCAAATAGCGCCTGCCTTGTTTGTTTTTTCAGACCTAAAAAGTCCTAAAGATCTTAACAAAACTCTATAGGCCTATCTAATATCTAGATCTAGATTCTAGATCTAGATTTAGATCTAGAATTTAGATCTATTCACTTTTACTTTCGTTCTTACATTCTACACGAGCTGCAGTCTCAGTGCTATTGTCTCAGTACTAGAATCTATATCTAGAGTCTACACACTTCACAACTAGATATCTACTGTCTCAGTCTGGCTGCTGGAATCGTGGAGAGCCTGAGCTAGCAGACAACAAACTAGGGCCCAGATTTTTTGGAAATGCATACAGAGATCTAGATTTAGATCTAGATATCTAGCTAGATCTAAGTAAATGAAGCAAGTTCTTACTTGTACACTATTTATAAAACAAGTCTGACAAAATAGGCTTGAAGATTGTCTTGGAATGTCATGCAGAATTATAATGCTAATTCACGCACGGGGACAAAGACTTCAGGAAGTTGGTGTCTCCAATGGTGCTACTAGCTCAGACAGTATAGAATCGCCAGACATAGTCAATTTTGGTTTCGCATAATTACTAACCCTATCCGTACGTCGTATTTTACTATCGTATCCATACAAGGAGGAACTCTTTTTTTAGTTTTAGTTACAGTTTTACGGCACTTGCCACACGATGAGGTCATATAAGAGCCGAAGAATAGATATGTTACAAGAGAGTAACAAATTCAAAAAAGAAGGAGAAATGAGGACGATATAGATCTAGATGTTTGATAGGAAAGAAGAAGCAAACCACACCAGAGCACCTGCCAACCACCCACAGTCTAGAATCTAACTCTCATTGAATTAGTCGAATGGCCATACAAATGTTGTTGACTGAATGATGAAAATGTTGAGTAACTGTATAGCCTATACTATAGATCTAGATCTATTGTGCACTTCAAGATGGCTGCGTTCGGAGTAAGTATTACTATTAGGTTAGCCTACCTCAGGCTTTGCAATGTACACAAGTACTTTTTAAAGACCAAGATAATTCTAAACATAAATATAATATTGAGAGTTTAACACAACTGTGTTGTCATGCATCGATAAAGTACGTCAACATGTAACATGTATTTTTGCACATTGTTCTGGCTTTTGGGGAAGTGGGTTGTAGTGCTTCTCTTGGGAAATGTGATAAGTACTGTATTGTTAGTAAATATATTGGGTTGCGTCCCTTAACAAGTTGGCAAAAAAAAAATTACACACACACTCACAAATACAC
>NW_004797925.1:25077-27080 GCF_000002075.1 Aplysia californica | reverse complement strand
TATTTATATATATTGGCATTTTTTTCCGAAACACCGAGACAGCAGAACACGCTTTAATTAATCGAACGCCCCTACGGTACCTCTATACAGTATAACACGGATAGGTCGAACACAGAAGACTCGAAATCACGATTCCGTCAAACTGCGCCGGCGGTCCCGTTTTTTTCCCCCCTTCTTTATCTTTGTAAGATATCTCTCGAACTACGGATCCCTTTAACTACCGAGGCCGGTCCCGACGAATTCGAGCTATCCGTGTTATACTGTATTGCTAGAATATTTCTTCTTCTTCTTCTTCTTCTTCTTTTTCTTCGTCTTCTTCTTCTTCTTCTTCTTCCTCTTCTTCTTCTTCTTCTTCTTCTTCTTCTTTTTCTTCGTCTTCTTCTTCTTCTTCTTCTTCCTCTTCCTCTTCTTCTTCTTCTTCTTCTTCTATCCCGTGTTTGGGGCAACCGTGGGGGCACCACTGCATCTGAAAACCATCTCTCGCCATCTAATTTTGTCCTCTGCTTTCCTCAGATCGTCACCCATCGTCTTTCCTGTCCACTCTGTAATGTTGTCCTCCTATCTCCTAACATGTATACTCAAAACTCGACCAGCGTCTGATTCCACCGCGTCGCGACACCAGAGTTTGATCCCCGCTCAGAGATCAAACGACTTGGTCAGCCCGCCACAAGCTGTGCGACAAGACCTGGTCAGCCCACCACAAAAGCTCTGCGACAAGACCTGGTCAGCCCACCACAAAAGCTCTGCGATAAGACCTGGCCAGCCCACCACAAAAGCTCTGCGATAAGACCTGGCCAGCCCGCCACTAAAGCTCTGCGATAAGACCTGGCCAGCCCGCTACTAAAGCTCTGCGATAAAAAAAAGCCAGTCAAATAATATTATCATCGCCAAGCTACTGTACTTCCTCTTTGGGCTTTTGTCGTAATCGTGAGGTTGCGAGGTCGGGGGTTCGAGCCTTGGGTCCGACGTTGGGTCCTTGGGAAAGACACTTTACACGAATTTTCCTCACTTCACCCAGGTGGGAATGGGTACCCGGCCATAGACAGCAAATGATCTTGTCTGTATGTTTGTGTTTTAGCGCCTATAAATGGCTGCTTGCACTGTATGCTCCCCAGGAAGTTGACGTTGTTTCAGAATGCTCTCATGTCTGCTGGGGTGATAGTATAGATTGTGAAGCGCATAGAGCTTGCTGTTGGGCGGGGATTTGCGCTATGCATATGCTATCTATTATCTATTATTAGACCGTACACTCTGACGTTTTTGCAGGGAGCATAGAACGGCGGCCATGACAGTTAGTGGTCCAGGTGCAGAAGTACATGTATAAGTCTATGGGTTTTTGAGATAGTGCAGGGCGAGAGCAGAGCCTGCGTCTTACTTACTCAAGGACCTTACAACAGACTATAGGTGAGGCAGCGTGGTGGAATCAGGCTCTCGTCAATTTTGGGGCATGTTGAGTTATTGGTACCATCTTAAAGCTTGTTCACTTGTCTTTATTTGGACGAAAAAAATATCCATTCATTTTAACTGCAAGTCGAGATATTTGAGAATGAAGGAGGTGGGGGTCACCTGTTTTCAGAGGTAAAATCAGTGAGAAAATGGCCGCCAAAGATTTGTTATTTCCTTAGTTTTAGAGTCCGTGGTAACGGAAAATTTACATTTTTGTGCCTTAAATCAACGTTTTTCGGAAAAATCCACACAGAAATAAGTTCTTTAATGGGCTTGAAAGGTGTTGAGCCCAAAAACAAAAATTTGATAAAAATTCACAAACCTGCGGAAAAATGCAAGTTTCTTCACTTTGATTATTTTGACGAGAGCCTGATTCGACCGCACTGCCTCACATAATACAACCTCCTGTGTCTTACACAAGCCCTGGTGTTCTGGCAGTCTGTCCCGGGGGAAGGGAATACGACGATTTCGACATTGCATACGTGGAGAGAGAGGGGGATAGAGAGAGAGAGGGAGAGAGAGGGAGAGAGAGAGAGGGGGAGGGAGGGGGAGAGAGA
>NW_004797925.1:21986-23769 GCF_000002075.1 Aplysia californica | reverse complement strand
CTCGCAACTGCATAAGGTCATATGAATGAGCGCCAAGGGGTGGATGTCAACAGAGAAGTTTCTATAGAGGGAATAAGACTTGTGATATTGTGTTCTCAGTGTCTCGTTATTATTCATCAATTCTTTGCTTTAGTTTCAGTAGAGGTTTTACGGCGCTCGCAACTGCATAAGGTCATATGAATGAGCGCCAAGGGGTGGATGTCAACAGAGAAGTTTCTATACAGGGAATCAGACTTGTGATATTGTGTTTCAGTGTCTCGTTATTATTCATTAATTCTTTGCTTTAGTTTCAGTAGAGGTTTTACGGTGCTCGCAACTGCATAAGGTCATATGAATGAGCGCCAAGGGGTGGATGTCAACAGAGAAGTTTCTATAGAGGGAATAAGACTTGTGATATTGTGTTCTCAGTGTCTCGTTATTATTCATCAATTCTTTGCTTTAGTTTCAGTAGAGGTTTTACGGCGCTCGCAACTGCACACAGTCATATGAGCGCCAGAAGATTAGAGGTGTTACAAGAGAGTAACAAACATAAAAAAAGAAGAAGGGGAGATCAAGGACGATAGAAGTTTGATAGGAAAGAAGAGGCAAACCACACCAGAGCACCCGCCAACCACCCACCATTCATTTCTTTTCTTTTAGTGAGCAGTTGAAGCAGAGCCAAAGCGGGTGGTTGGAGGGTGCTCTGGGGTGGCTTATTATGCTCCTTCTTTCCTCTATCAAACATCTATCGTCCTTATCTTTCTACTACTTTTTTGTGCGTTACTCTCAAGTAACACCTTTGATCTTTGGTGGCACAGATGCGACCTATTTGTGTTGTAAGCGCCATAAAACTCTCACTTAAGTCAAAATTTGCACTACGAGAAACAGCTATTTATCTCAATATTATTATGATCAAGTCTGATCATTATCCTCATTGTCATTATCAACATCACCCTCATCATCACCTTATTCATCATCATCACCACCACCACCATCATCATCACCATCATCATCATCATCATCATCACCATCATCATCATCATCATCATCATCGTCATCATCATCAACATCATCACCATCATCATCATCACCATCATCATCATCATCCGCATTCTCATCATCATCATCATCATCATCATCATCACCATCATCATCCTCATCCTCGTCATCATCATCATCATCATCATCATCACTGACATAAAGAAGGCAAAATAACAAGAGTGCATGGACAAAAAAAACCCACAAACCCAGATCATAATCCTCCTAATCAACATCACTGAGGAAAACTTCATCCAAAAGACAGAAATGAGTATTTATAATCACCATCATCACCATCGTCATCAACAGTAGGCTACAACCACATCACCACCACCATTATTATCCTTTTCCTTATAATTATCATCATCATCATCATCATTATTGAATAAAGCACATATTAAAACGGTTAATACCTGGTAGTATCTCCAAAAATTTCATCATCATCACCATCACCTTAATCATCATCATGATCATCATCATCATCATCATCATTAACACAATAGTAATAAATATAATTAGAAAGAGAGTCTTGGGAAGTTTTCAAACAATTTAAAATAAACCAGACACAAACAGACACACGCACACGCACACACACACACACACACAAACACACAAACAAAAAGCCCACTCACACACGCGAGCAACTGAAATAGCTGAATCCCGGATCAAATAAGAGTATCAATATCCCGAAGGTATCTCGACTAAGGGTATTGATTATTATTCAATAACATTAAAATTAATTTATTCTATTGTTTAGGCTTCATAG
>NW_004797925.1:18021-20428 GCF_000002075.1 Aplysia californica | reverse complement strand
ATTATTATCATTGACAGAGAGGAGTGATGATAGTACATTCTATCGTCTCTAATTTTGCCACAAACAAAAATAAAACAACAACGTGATCGGGAAGAGTAGCGCTCTTATTTTCCAAACTTGTCGCAAACTTTGAGTCATTGACATACTCCTGAGAAAGCATGACTAAATCATCTGGCAAAAGCTTCGACCCAAAAACATTCAGTCGAAAAAACAACAACCCATGCATCGCTGAGCTGCACTCTAACGCCAACTCACACCACACACAAACTCACACCACACACAAACTCACACCACACACAAACTCACAAAAGATTGTAGCTTTCCTTAACACAAAAACGCTTATACGTCATACTTCATTTTATACGTCATACTTCATTTTATACGTCATACTTCATTTAAAATGTCACTTGAACATCGTTAGTACACATCAGGCCATCAGCGAATCCACGAACATTTCTCGTGGGGAAAAAAAACAGTTTAAAAAAAACACCAAAAATTCATACATGATTGAAGAGTTCCAGCAGAGAAAGGGGACGCCACCAGTACCAGTAGTTAAGGCACACAGAAACAGAACATTCCAGAGAATAACATCAACATATACAGGCATCGTTTTTAAAAAAAAATGTAGGTGTTTTTATTAACGCGTTCATCAACACAATTTATATACTTCAGGAGGCGGAATCAGGCACTCGTCAATTTTTGGGCATATGGGGTTATTGGTATCATCTTAAAGCTAGTTCATTTGCTTTCCGTTTGGTGAAAAAAATATTCATCTACTTTAAATAGAAGTCGAGATATTTGCCATTGAAGGAGGTGGGGGTCACCTGGTTTCAGAGGAAAAATTTGTGAGAAAATGGCCGCCAAAGATTAATTATTTCCTTAGCTTAAGAGTCTTTGGTATCAGAAAATTTACATTTTTTGTGCCTTTAATTAACGTTTTTCAGTAAAATTCACACAGAAATGTGTTCTTTAAAAGGCATGAAAGGTGTTGAGCCAAAAAACTAAAATGCAATAAAAATTCACAAATCTGCTGGAAAATGCCAGTTTTTTCACTTTGATTATTTTGACGAGAGCCTGATTCCACCACGCTGCCTCACATTTATATACTAGGAACATAGGACTAACGCTAACATTACTTAAACGAAATCCCTCATCATCACTCATCACCACTATTATTTCTAAAATCATCACCGCTCTCCGATCAATGACTTACATCTATAATCCTGGAATCTCTACCTACTATTACAGTTAATTGTCATACTAAGTATGCACGTAATACACTATTGGACACAATCATACGCACTTTTTTCTACTAATCAGAAGGCGTCAATCTCATAGAAATGGGCAAAGGGAGGGAAAAAAACAACTCATTTTGTCAGAACGCCTCACGTAAGTTCTAAAGGGTCATCGGTATCTTAGTCCACCAACTGAGCCGTTGGCACAAGCACGACCAGATCAGCAACACCAAACTGTCGCATCAGTACATTCACCGCGGAAAGTTTGGAACCCAAAACTCCTGTAACAACACATGACGTCACATCCAAACTGCTGGCCAAATACATTCACAGCGTAAAGTTTTGAAAAAAACAACAACTACCGTGACAATACGGAAATCTCTCACATCAAAACTCCTGGCCAAATACATTCACATTGTCGTATAGTTACGGCAGTTGTATTTTTTATTCAAAACTTTACACGGCGTAAAGTTTTGAATAAAAAAAAAACAACTGCCGTATCAAACCATGACGTGACATCAATATTCAAAACTCCCGAGCCAAACGACTCATGACATCATCTTCTACATCATGGCGCTACCATCTGTCAAACCAATACATCCATAAACGAAATGTTCAGAACCATGTGGAACTTCAAACTGTTGATACTATTATTATTATAATATATCACATTTGTGAAAGGTTCGTCACTTTTGTTGCCCGAAACTTCCGAACCACTTCACTTTTGAATTTGAAAAAAAAATAACCGTGGTTCAGAATGATTTAAAGAGTGCACAGTTATAATATTAAGGAATCTGCAGTCACAGTAGTGTAATTTTCAGTTTTTCATTAGTTTCGTTTAGATCTAATCTTGGGAAAGTCCGTCTTCTAAGACGGCATTGTAAACAAGTAAGGCTTCCATTCACAAGCAGTGTGCACAGATTCCACAATGACTTGACAATCCATTCTTTTGAGTCCGTTCATCAAACAGGCACCCAGCTAGTACGATATGACATCATAATTTAACAACTAAACAAGACAGAGAAGTATCCTAATCTATCATGCTGATATCACTCGGTCCCGGAGGCTGTAAAATGACGATACACCCACCAACCACCCGATGACCTCTTCCCTATAACCCTGGAATGCATTTATATTGTGTATATGTTATCATCCCTTTCAACACACAACAG
>NW_004797925.1:13021-15521 GCF_000002075.1 Aplysia californica | reverse complement strand
ATGTAACAACGATTATTATCAATGTTCTCATAGTGAAACAATAATAATATTATGTATATTGTTTGACCGGTACATTGTGATCTGAAGGTAAGAAATTGTGATGGAATAGGGACAAATTATGGCCTATTGCTGACAAATAATATTCTCACAGCAACAAATCATGTTATCACAGAAACTAATTATTTCTTATTGCTAACAAATTATGATAATAATAATAATAATTGCATTTATATAGTGCATATCCATGCTCAAGAGCATGCTCTATGCGCTTTACAACTATTATTACCCCAGCAGACCCTCTGAGAACACTCAGAAACATTCTCGGCTTCTGTGGAAGCATACAGTGCAAGCTGCGTATTTCACGCATTCAAACACTATCAAACTGACAAGATCGTTCACTGTCTATAGCCGGGTACCCATTTCCACCTGGGTGAAGTGAGGAAAATTTGTGCAAAGTGCCTTTCCCAAGGACACAACGTCGGGCCCCTGACGGGATTCGAACCCACGACCTTACGGTTGCGAGTCCGAGAGCCTAACCACTAGGCCACAGACACCACAAATTATGCTCTTATATAACAGTGAGAAATCATGTTATCACAAAAGACAAGTTATGTTTTATTGCTAAAAAATTATGCTCTTCTCAAATAATGAGAAAATATAATGTAACAGTTACAAATTATGTTGTATTGCTAACAAATCATGCTCTTATAATTGAGAGAAATTATGTTGTTACAGTAACAAATTATGCTCTTAAAATTGTGAGAAATTATGTTGTTACAGTGACAGGTTATGTCTTATTGCTGGCAAATTATATCATTGCAATGACGAAAAATCATGCCCTTTTCATCATAAATTATATTATTGTAACAGTAACAAATTATATGTGTATATATTCAAACAGTGACAAATTATATGTGTATATATTCAAACAGTGACAAATTAAGATCTAAAACCGACGAAAAATCTGTCAGAACAAAAGTACATCAGCACACACACACACACACACACACACACACACACACACACACACACACACACATTATGAAGACTACAGGAAAAAACGACGGTGGTCAAAAACTGAAAATCGTGAGGGTACCAATTTTGAACACTTGTTGACTCATAACTGTATTTCTGTTCAACTGTTGGTTGATTATTGTTGTTAGATTTACCATTTAACAACACTTTTAAACAATAAACCACCAGTCAAACAAATATGAAGTTATGAGTCCACAAGCTTTTAAAATTGGCATCCTCACAATTTCCAGTTTGTGACTACCGTCGTTTTCCCCCTGTGCTCTTCATATATATATATAAGGCAGCTCCAGCTGGAGTATATTTTAAAAAATCTGGACAAATTCAAAGCGTAGAGTTCTGCGTTTAAGAAAACAAAACAACATAAAATACATAATTATGTAATTGTAAAATAATTAATAAGTGAAGAGGGTCAAGTGAGAAACAAATTAAGTCACATGATTAATCCTATCATCTATATAACCTAATTGTGCGTTGCAAGTGCCGTAAAACACTTACAAAAACAAACATAATCCTACCACGACTTATCGCACAGTACTACGAGATTTTTTAATTAAATGTCGGAAATGGCTTCTTCTTAACTTAATTTGCGGTTGTTAAAATGCAGTTTGGGAATTATTTATATATAGGAAACAGTCGAACTAACATGGAGACCTCACATCGGTGAGGGGGCTCGGTGCGTCAGAAAAGCTGTAGAGAGGAAGACGCATTCTCTCCTGATGATCTCCATGCTAGAGTCCGGGATACGGAGCATTCGACGGTGAGCAGTGCATACGGCTGTTTAGACTACGTTTTGGTTTTTGGCTTCAGTTACTGCATCGTAGTATCCCCTACAGGTACTGATTTAAGTTAAGGGCTAGAACCCTGGTTTTAATTTTGTTTCGTACATTTTGTTTCATTTTGTCTTGTTTAGTTTTTTTTGTGTGTAAAAATGGACTTTTCCTATTTTTCACTTGACTCTTTCAATAAAATTGTTACAATTGTTGAGAACATTTTACACCACAATCCACACAATTTAAGGCCGTTAATGGCTGCCTGCTTCCACCCAGTTGTCAGGGCCTACCCTGGTTAGGAATGGGGTACAGCATCCCAGTAGACAGACAGACAGACAGACAGACAGACAGACAGACAGACAGACAGACAGACAGAAAGACAGACAGACAGACAGACAGGGCCTACCCTGGTTAGGGATGGGGCACACAGACAGACAGACAGACAGACAGACAGACAGACTATACTCAATTCTTTAAAAAAAATAATGTTGAACTTTCCCCTCGGGAATCCAACTCCAGACTTCTGACTGTGATGGCAACGGCCTCACCATTACTACACCCACACTGGCCGCTAACAGGTCAGTGATACAGCAGCAACAACAACAACAGCAACAGCAACAACAACAAGAGCAATAATATTAATAATAACAACAACAAGAGCAATTTTATTATAATAATAATAATAATAATAATAA
>NW_004797925.1:9732-11107 GCF_000002075.1 Aplysia californica | reverse complement strand
CCACGTTGTATCACCGACCAAAGTCCCCGCGACGACATTGTATCACCGACCAAAGTCCCCGCGACGACATTGTATCACCGGCCAAAGTCCCCGCGACGACGGACAGACCCCGGCTACGTCTGCTCCTCAAAGTCTCCCTTCTTGAGCTGGTGCTGGAACACAAACCTCTCGTCCTCCAGCACCGGAATGTTGAGCTTCCTGGCGCACAGACCCGTCACGTACACGTCATCCAGCCAGATAGACTTGAGGCGGAGCGTGGCCTCGTACAGCAGCCGGACAGTGGTCAGCGGGTAGCCGATCAGGCCGCCCAGGACGTAGGGCGGGAAGGTGGTCTCCGGGTACTCCTCTTCCGACAGGTGCCACTTGTTGTTGGAGCGCGCGGGCACGTCGTTCACCATCCGCTTGCCGATCACGAAGTTGGCGTTCTGCTTGTGAACGCGCCGCATGACCGAGATGAGGTCGGTGACCGTCACGTTCACGTCATCGTCCGTGCGGATGACGTGTTCAGCGTTCGGGCAGAAGTCGATCGCCCAGCGCAGCATGGCTAGCGCTTTCTGTAAGATGTTCTTGTACTTATCTTCAAACCTCACCAGCACGATGTCGCCGTAGGTCGTGGATTCCGTCCTGATCTCCTCCAAAACTTTACCCGTCGGGTCCTCGGAAGGGAGGCCGACGAAAAACAAAAGCGCTGCGTTGTTGTGCTTGTCTTTCACGTACAGCCCCCTGTTGCTGCTTCGCACCGCTTGCCGGCGCTCAAAATACTCGGGGGCGGAAGGCGACACAAACAGCGTCTCCACGGCGCGCTGGGCGCATGCGCCGGAGGAGTCTATGAGGAAGTCGGGGTTGTGCGGGTTGACGATGGGGAGGGAGAGGAACTCTCTCACGGGGTCAGGGAGAGCGGGCACCGTCTGGCTGTACTGAGCCGACTTGAGGGCGCCTAGGAAACAGTTGAGGAGGACGTCTGTCTTGTTCTCGTCCACCCGCCCCTGGAAGGTCAGCTCATTGGCGCACGTGCGGAACACGTCCTTGACCTTGCCGCGGTGCGGGCTCTCGGCCCTGAGCAGGTCTGTAAGTAATACGGCGTCTCCGAGCGGGGTTAGGTCGGCCTGTTGTTGTTGCTGTTGCTGCGAGGACTCCACGTGGAAGGCTGTGCGGAGGGCCACGAGGAAGGAGAGGAAGCTGAAGGCGGCGGTGAAGGCAAGCAGTTTGAGGGTACATCGGCGGGGGAGGAATACGGCCATGGTCCCAGCTGAGGAGGGGATGGAAAGAAGGACAAATAGAGTGTGAACGAGAAAACCAGACTATCTTTAAGGGGAAAAAACAACAACCACTCTCTCTCTCTCTTTCTCTCTCTCTCTCTCTCTCTCTCTCTCTC
>NW_004797925.1:6436-7560 GCF_000002075.1 Aplysia californica | reverse complement strand
TTTGTTTTTTCTTTGTTGTTTTGTTTTGTTTTTGTCTGTCTGTTTTTTTGTTTTTTTGTTTTTGGGGGGTTGTTTTGTTTTCTTTGTTGTTTTGTTTTGTTTTTGTCTGTCAGTTTGTTTGTTTGTTTGAAAAAAAAATTTCGTCAATAACCAGCGCCATATAATAATATTAATTATTATACCCCTCGTTTTAGTACTAAGTGTTTTACGGCACTTGCGACACGATAAGGTCATAATATAAGTGCTGAAGATTAGAGGTGTTACAAGAGAGTAACAAACACAAAAAAGAAGGAGAGGAGGTGATAAAGACGATAGATGTTTTATATAGGAAAGAAAAAGAAGAAGCAAACCACACCAGAGCACCCACCAACCACCCACTAGTGTACTCCATACAACAACTTCCACAACGCTTCAAACCGGCAATACACGACGCCACACACTTTCTCCTTACAGGCTGACACTAGGGCTGGGCAAGGAGTCGCTTTAGCAAAATCCGGATACTATGTTAGTGCACCTCTTCGGCAAATAATAATTGTGAGGCAACGTGGTGAAATCACGCGCTCGTCAAAATATTGAAAAGGAAGAAAAGGGCATTTTTCCAACAGTTTAGCAATTTCTATCAAAATTTTGTTTTTTGGCTAAACACCTTTCATGTTCATTTGAAAACATATTTCCATATATAAATGTTACAGAAAAACCCTGTTTAAAGGCACAAAATATGTAATTTTCAGTTTTCAAGGACTCTTAAGCCATTGGAGTTACCAAACTTTGGCCGCCATTTTTTCATTAATTTAACCATTGAAACCAGGCTACCTCAGCTTCTTCAATCGCAAATATCTCGACTTCTATTCAACATAAATGGATAGTTTTTCACTGAAAGCAAAGCAAATGAATAAACTTTCAGAAAATACCAATAACACCACATGCCCAAAAATTGACGAGTACCGGATTCCACCACAACCGCTTCAGCAAATGGATCAAAACCACTTCGACAAGCGGGTAGCATCATTTCAACAAATTATGGGAGCACCCACTTCGACAAGCGGGTAGCATCATTTCAACAAATTATGGGAGCACCCACTTCGACAAGCGGGTAGCATCATTTCAACAAATTATGGGAGCAC
>NW_004797925.1:0-1497 GCF_000002075.1 Aplysia californica | reverse complement strand
CCCGACCTCCGCCCTCCAAAAAACAAAACCCCCAACCCAAACAAAACAAAACAAAACAAGCCAAACAAAACAAGCCAAACAAAACAAGCAAAAACCCATCAAACCCTTGTGTCCTCTATAACCCTCGTTCCTTCAGCCAACCGTGAAGCAGGTCTTCTATGACGTCAGCAGCACACATTAACGGAACGCAATCATGAACAAGGCAGCGGGAGTTCTATAACGCGCTGCCGCAGAATTAAACAGTTCTATCTGACATTTTTTCTGACCGTTTTGAGGTATTTGGACCATGAAGTCGGAAAGCAATTAATTATGTTCTATCTGCTCTATCAAAGTCGTAATTTCATTCGGAGTCGTTATCAAGATATTCAAAGAATTTCATTCGAAAAAGCTTGACTAGTGGTGAAACTCAAAAATTTTGACGTCCAATTTCTCAAAGCTTGGTACTTAAGATGAAATGGTGAAATGGTATGGGTTTAACGCCCCTATCAACACTATTAGGTTATCTAAGGGGCGGGACCTTCGAGTTTAACGTCCGTCTCCGATAGGACCGAGCCAAGTGGGAAGTTCGTGTAAAGTGCCTCCTTTCCCAAGGACACAACGATGGACCGAGCTGAGGCTCGAACCCCCGAACCCGCAGTCTCAGGATTACGAGTCCGGTAGCCTAACCACCACTAGGCCACCGACGCCACAAATCTAGGTTCTGAGCAGATAGAACTTTGTAATCCTGAGGTGGGGAGCGGTCACCATCCATTAACGGCGAGTTTGATCTCGTCGTCACAGTCGGGGGATTTCCTGATTTCCTGACGTAAGAGGAGCGATCACGTACTTAGGTCTACATGACAAGACTTGCCGGGCTTTAGAATGAGAGAAGAGTGACTATTGAGAGGCACATTTCCTGCCTTCCCCGGAGAGGAAGACAGAATGGAAGAGAATCGAAGAGAGAAAAGGACAGGAGAGCAAGTTCAGACGTAGCTACAGGCAGGGTGCACTTCGTTCTTTATGTCATTGACTATTGTGAACGTGAGGGCATAATATATATATATATAACAGAATGGGGACCTAGCAACTACTGCAACAACAACTACAAACAAACACACGGGAAAAGAAAAAGAGAACGACCGATAGAAAACTTTCTTGAGCAATCATCCGCCATCAGAGAGAAAGAGAGCTGTAGGTGTAACATCACGTTCTAGTTTATATATATAATAGTGAAATGTTTCACCACAAATAAACAGGAAAAGAAAAAGAGAACGGCCGATAGAAAACTTATGTGAGCAACCATCCGCCTTCAGAGAGATTAAAAACAGTATGTGTTCCATAATGTTATAGTACAATGTACCACGACAAACAAACAGAGGGGGCTCTCGTGGCCTAGAGGTTAAGGTGTTCGCCTCTCATTCAAAGGTCCCGGGTTCGAATCCGGGTAGCGACCAAAAAATTTTCTTCTCTAAATGTGTCTCCTTTCACCTCCTTTCCTACTCTCTAGCAATGTTCTGT
>NW_004797924.1:454124-455195 GCF_000002075.1 Aplysia californica | reverse complement strand
CACAACAGTTTATCAGAATAGTTTATCTCTACTGAAAGTATCCCAATAGGCTCTGTGCAGAATGTATCATTTATCGTACCACCACGATCCTCTTCATCCATATCGCTTCCATCTCACAGATGTCACTCTGCCACTTAGGAAGGGAAAATGTCGAGGGGTTGAGGGGTCTAGGGGTCCTTGTTCTCAGGAAGAGGTCGAAGAAAACACAATCTAGCCTGGTATCTTCAATAAGGGATGCGGGCTCTAGTAACTGGTTGTTTTTTTGTTGTTGTTTTTTAAATTTGTTTTTTTAGTAGAAGTTTTGCGGTGCTCGCAACTACATAAGGGCATAATGAGCGCCATGGGGTGGATGTCAACAGAGAAGTCCTTACTTAAAGGGAATCAGACTTACTCTGCTCATCTCTCTAGCTTCAACAGCACAAAGTCTGCTTCGACTATCAAGGCACCCCAGAAATAGCGGGTTACAAGAGTGTGACAAACATACAAAAGAAGTAGAGGAAAAGGACAATAGTAAGGATCAGGAAAGAAAAAGCAGCAGTTCCCTGTTGTACGAGTAGTTCAGGCACAGTTATGAGCATGATTTTGTTGGATCAGCCCCTATACCATTCTACTGTGCATTAGAACGAGAAATGTCCCCCCTTTGGGAATGGCCTAAAGACACTTCAGTCAGTGGCACCGCCCGGGGAGGGGGGGTTCTAGTAACTATGGCAACCGTCTACTTCAGCTCCCCTCATGGAGCTTACTTGACCAACTACGAACATCCGGTTCCCCCACTCTATGAAGAGCCAGCATGGTGGGGGGTTAGCGGGTGCTCTAATGGAGCTTGCTCCTTTGTCTTTCTGATCAAACACCTATCTTTCAATCTCTCTTCCTTCTTAGCTTGATATGATGCGTTTTTCTAGTGACACTTCTAATCTTCGGCTCTAATGTAAAACAACTAATCCGTGTTGCAAATGCTGTAAAACTCTTACTCACACTAAATAAGACCACACATGGGAGAACTGCGACGCCATGCACGAAAGAAAAATTTTACTTTTTAAAAAAAATTGAGGGTTAAAAGGAACGGGGGGG